>NC_082706.1:200405465-200705465 GCF_030144855.1 Hypanus sabinus
CTTTGGATGCCGTGTGATTGCCCGGAGCATTGAACCAGTGGGCTGTGTGTTTAAGTCTGTGCTAAACTATTGTCCGGTAAAGCGATTACGATATGTGGGTATGGATGCTGCCAGGGTTGAGTGTAGTGTGCATTCACGGGGTTACCGTAACGAATGCATGCGTGTTGAGTGGGGTAGACATTCGTACTCCTGCTGAACTGTTAATTTGACGTTGAAGTACTGTTAAAACTGAAGGCAAAGTTATGATGGTGGGGTGCAGATTTGATAAAATGGTGGTTAGAGACTTTGTTTTAGTTCAGAGGAGTGTTGGCATAATGGCAGTGGAGCTGCCTGGTACTGCTGGTGCCCCCAGGACAGGGGCAGCAGTGGACTGTCCATACTTTCTGGGAAGAGGAGAGTGTAGGGGAGTGGCCCAAATCACAAGTTGAGTCTCCTGTAGCTGGAGGCGGAGACTTCAAAGACAGGGTTCTCTCATTTCTGCTTAGTGAGGGCAAGGTGTGGTCTGATTTGGAATGTTTAATGAGTCCCCGTCCCCCAGTGAAGAGTGAGAGTTCTGAGTTAGTACCTGGCCTTACCTCTCTGGGAGATAAATGGAAAACTGCCCAAGTCCAAAGTCCCACCTGTTCTCAGGAACGAAGCCCACCCCTAAAGGGGAAGAGGAGTATGAGATTTGAGTGGAGCAGACCTCCCAGTTGTTAGGTGAGTGGCAGTGCTCTGATGACGTAAGCGACAGGGATTGGTTGGAAGTTTGAGTGGGCGGGCTGCTGATGTAGTGAGAGCCGTCAAGGCACAGAACCCCCTTGCCACTTCTGTGGCCTACACGCAAGCACTAGAGAAGGTGTTTGGCCCAACGGGAAGCCCAGTGGAGCTCATGACGGGGTTTCAGGACATGCGTCAGGAGAAAGGGGAGAAGCTTTCTACCTATGTCTTTCGGCTAGAGAGGCAGCTAAATCGCTTGTGGCGTATGGGGGCCAGTCAGACGGCTGAGGTGGATCAGTTACGGATGGACCAAATAGCGAAGGGCGCCCAGTCCCAGGACCTGATCGCTTGGGGTCTCCGACTGTCTTGTAAGACGCACCCCCATCCCTCGTTTGTTGAGCTGATCAGCGAAGTACAAGAGGAGGAGAATGTGTCGGAGGTGTGGGAGGCCTCTGTCAGCAGGATGCAGTCCTCGGTAGCGGTCCCCTGCAGTGAGGTAACCGCGGATAGGCTGCTCCGGGAAGTGGTAGAAGAGTTTGTGGCAGAGCTGAGAACTGAGATGTCCCAGTTGTTACCAGTGGGTGTGGCCCTCCCCCCCCCACCCATGACGGAGCTGATAGGGAGGCGAACCCAAGGGGACGGACTATGCAGAGGGCCTGCTATCAGCCGGTACTGTCTGTTACAATGTGGGGAGGTGGAGCATTTCGGGCAGAGTGTGAACGACGGGAAACCCCTCGGAGAGTGAGCCCCCTAAGCAGAAACAGCCATAGGGAAAACTTAAAGAGACCCTGTGAGGGGACGGCCTGGCATATCGAGGGCAACACATCCCCAGCAATATATCAAGGAGCACCCTGAAGCCAAAAAAAATCATATTCCTGAAGGTTTGGTGGGACCAAGCTCCAGTGTATTGCTACAGATAGAGGGTATTTATGCTAGAGCCATGCTTGACACAGGGTCACAGGTCACTTTGCTGTACCATTCATTTTACAACCAGTATTTGACATGTTTACCATTGACGCCATTCAGTGCACTAGAGATCTGTGTGTTAGTGCGGGTTATGGTTATTTGTCAGTGCAGCTGGAGTTTTCGATGGCCAACGTGGGAGTGGCTGATACATTAGCGCTGGTTTGTCCAGACCCCGTTGAAATTGGCAGAGTTTCAATTGTTGTGCGGACCAATGCTCCTATTGGGAGGATGCTCATGGGAGCCTGCAAGGAAAAAGCTCGGTGTCAGATGTGGGAGATCCTGGAGACTCCCAACCTCCCGGATGGCTGCATCTGCACCAGGTGCGTTGAGCTGCAGCTCCTTAGGGACCGCGTTAGGGAACTGGAGGTGTAGCTTGATGACCTTCATCTGGTCAGGGAGAGTGAGGAGATGACAGAGAGGAGCTACAGGCAGGTAGTCACTCCGGGGCCTGGGGAGACAGATAAGTGGGTAACAATCAGGAGAGGGAATGGCAAGAGGCAGATGCTAGAGAGTACCCCAGTGCCTGTCCCCCTTAACAATAAATACTCCTGTTTGAGTACTGTTAGTGGGGGGACAGACTACCTGGGGGAAGCAACAGTTGCTGTGCCTCTGGCGCAGAGTCCGGCCCTGTGGCTCAGAAGGGTAGGGAAGGGAAGAGGTTGGCAGCAGTGATAGGAGACTATAGTTAGGGGATCAGACAAGCGATTCTGTGGACGCAAGAAAGAATCATGGATGGTAGTTTGCCTCCCAGGTGCCATGGTCTGGAATGTTCCTGATCGTGTCCACGATATCTGGAAGTGGGAAGGAGAACAGCCAGAGGTGATGGTACATATCGGTACCAACGTCAAAGGTAGGAAAAGGGAGGAGGTCCTGAAAACAGACTACAGGGAGTTAGGAAGGAAGTTGAGAAGCAGGACCACAAAGGTAGTAATCTCAGGGTTACTGTCTGTGCCACGTGACAGTGAATATAGGAATAGAATGAGGTGGAGGATAAATGCGTGGCTGAGGGATTGGAGCAGGAGGCAGGGATTCAGATTTCTGGGTCATTGGGACCTCTTGGGACAGGCATGGCCTGTACAAAAAGGACGGGTTGCACTTGAATCAACCAATATTCAGAGGGAGGTTTGCTAAGGCTATTGGGGAGAGTTTAAACTAGAATTGCTGGGGAGGTGGGAACCAAACTGATGTGACGGAGGGAAGGAAGGTTACCTTGGAGACAGTGCGAAAGGGAGGATAGACAGGTGATATGTGCTCAGACCGATGGTTTGAGGTATGTCTATTTTAATACGGGAACTATTATGAACAAAGCTGATGAGCTTAGAGCGTGGATCAGCACTTGGAGCTATGATGTTGTGGCCATTACAGAGACTTGGATGGTGCAGGGGCAGGAATGGTTACTTCAGGTGCCAGGCTTTAGATGTTTCAGAAAGGACAGGGAGGGAGGCAAAAGAGGTCGGGGCATGGCACTGTTGATCAGGGATAGTGTCACGGCTGCAGAAAAGAAGGAAATCATGAAAGGGTAGTCTAATACTACGGAGTCTCTGTGAGTGGAAGTTAGGAATAGGAAGGGGTCCATAACTCTAATGGGTGCTTTTATAGACCACCCAGAGCAGATAGGGAGACAGATTCTGCAAAGGTGTACTAATAACAGGATTGTTGTGGTGGGAGATTTTAATTTCCCACATATGGGATTGGCAACTCCATAGAGCGAGGGTTTAGAAGGGGTGGAGTTTGTTAGGAGTGTTCAGGAAGATTTCTTGATATAATAGGTAGATAAGCCTACAAGAGGAGAGGCTGTACTTGATCTGGTATTGGGAAATGAACCTGGTCAGGTGTCAGGTCTCTCATTGGGAGAGCATTTAGGAGATAGTGATCACAATTCTATCTCCTTTACCATAGCATTGGAGAGGGATAGGAGCAGACAAGTTAGGGAATCGTTTAATTGGAGTAAGGGGAAAAGCATGTATGGAACCAGAGGAGATACAAAGGTAAACATAGAAAATAGGTGCAGGAGTAGGCCATTCAGCCCTTCGAGCCTTTCAGTATGATCATGGCTGATCATCCAACTCAGAACCCTGTACCTGCTTTCTCTCCATACCCCCTGATCCCTTTAGCCACAAGGGCCATATCTAACTCCCTCTTAAATATAGCCAATGAACCAACCTCAACTGTTTCCTATGGCAGAGAATTCCACAGATTCACCACTCTCTGTGTGAAGAAGTTTTTCCTCATCTCGGTCCTAAAAGGCTTCCCCATTATCCTTCAACTCTGACCCCTCGTTCTGGACTTCCCCAACATCAGAAACAATCTTCCTGCATCTAGCCTGTCCAATCCCTTTAGAATTTTATACGTTTCAATAAGATCCCCCCTCAAAAAGGTACTTAATGAATACTTTGCTTCAGAATTCACTACGTCGCTTCAGCATGAGGATTATAAGGAAGACCAAGTGCTGGTACTTCTGGAAAGCATCAAGTTGGATGTGATGTACCCCAGGATACTGTGGGAAGCCAGGGAAGAGATTGTTGAACCTCTGATGATGGTCTTTGCATCATCAATGAGCACAGGAGAGGTCCCGGAAGGTTGCGGATGTTGCTCCCTTATTCAAGAAAGGGAGTAGAGAGAGCCCAGGAAATTATAGGCCAGTGAGTCTTACTTCAGTGGTTGGTAAGTTGATGGGGAAGATACTGAGAGGCAGGATTTATGAACATTTGGTGGGGCATAATATGATTAGGAATAGTCAGCATGGCTTTGTCAGAGGTATGTCGTGCCTTAGGAGCCTGATTGAATTTTTTGAGGATGTGACTAAACACATCGATGAAGGTAGAGCCGTAGTTGTAGTGTATATGGATTTCAGCAAGGCATTTGATAAGGTACTCCATGCAAGGCTTATTGAGAAAGTAAGGAGGCATGGGATCCAAGGGGACATTGCTTTGTGGATGCAGAACTGGCTTGCCCACAGAAGGAATAGTGGTTGTAGCCGGGTCATATTCTGCATGGAGGTCGGTCACCAGTGGTGTGCCTCAGGGATCTGTTCTGGGGCCCCTGATCTTTGTGATTTTTATAAATGACCTGGACGAGGAAGTGGAGGGATGGGTTAGTAAATTTGCTGATGACACAAAGGTTGGGTGTGTTGTGGATAGTGTGGAGGGCTGTCAGAGGTTACAGCAGGACATTGACAGGATGCAAAACTGGGCTGAGAAGTGGCAGATGGAGTTCAACCCAGGTAAGCGTGAGGTGGTTCACTTTGGTAGGTTAAATATGATGGCAGAATTTAGCATTAATGGTAAGACTCTTGGTAGTGTGGAAGATCAGCAGGATCTTGGGGTCCGAGCCCACAGGACACTCAAAGCTGTTGCACAGGTTGACTCTCTGGTTAAGAAGGCATATGGTGCATTGGCCTTCATCAACCATGAGACTGAGTTTAAGAGCCGAGAGGTAATGTTTCAGCTATATAGGACTCTGGTCAGAACTTGGAGTACAGTACTCAATTTTGGTTGCCTCACTACAGGAAGGACATGGAAACCATAGAAAGGGTGCAAAGGAGATTTACAAGGATGTTGCCTGGATTGGGGAGCGTGCCTTATGAGAATAGGTTGAGTGAACTCGGCCTTTTCTCCTTGGAGCTAAGGAGGGTGAGAGATGACCTGATAGAGGTGTATAAGATAATGAGAGGCATTGATTGTGTGGATAGTCAGAGGCTTCTTCCCAGGGCTGAAATGGCTAGCATGAGAGGGTATAGTTTTAAGGTGCTTGGAAGTAGGTACGGAGGAGATGTCAAGGATAAGTTTTTTTACACAGAGAGTGGTGAGTGCATGGAATGGGCTGCCGGTGGCGGTGGAAACAATAGGGTCTTTTAAGAGACTCCTGGATAGGTACATGGAGCTTAGAAAAATAGAGGACTATGGGTAAGCCTAGGTAGTTCTAAGGTAAGGGCATGTTTGGCACAGCTTTGTGGGCCAAAGGGCCTGTATTGTGATGTAGGTTTTCTATGTTTTTATTCTCCATTCACCTGTTGTTTCAAGCTGCTTTTCAGTAAATGTGTGTCTGCATTAGGCTGGATAACAGGTTTAGACGAGGAACTGTATGGTTCACCTTGTCCAAGCCAATCGTGTTACGGCCAGGGAAGAAGTGAGAGTCATGGGAACCCCCAAATTTCCTGGAATGCCTGAGGCCAAAGGCCCTCTTGGTGGATGCTCTGGAAGACTACGAAGAGGAGTTGGGAGCGCTTGCTTGGGTACTGGTGAGGCCCCAACTGTAAAAGCCCTCGATTGTACAGGTGAACAGGATGGCAGTGATCGTCAGGAACACTGCAAAGAGGGAGGTCACTTCCAAGTGGGGGACGCCCTGGTGCAACTTTTCCTGGTGACGGTAACGTCTAATGACCCTTTGAGACAAGCTAGGGAGAAACTATCTGAAAAAGGGGGCAAGACGACTGCTGAGTCAATTCAATTCTGGGGACTCTCCTGTACCTGTGGGGTGGAAGGGGAGGTTGATAGAGAAGATGTTGAAACTGGAAGGTGTCTTTTCCACTATCTGGGTGACTGAGAACATACTGTTCTGCGACTGGCCCCTGCAGAGGTGGAAGACGTTTGTCAGCATTTGTGTAGGTTGAAGGAAGTTGGGATCATCACTGAGTCCGGAAGCCCCTATGTGCCCCCAATGATAGTGGCCAGAAAGAACGGTAAGGTATGGATGTGTGTGGACTATAGGACTCTGAACAGGGGTACCTGCTCTGACCAGTATAAGGTCCCAAGGATTGAAGACATGCTGGCCTGTCTGAGTAGTGCAAAATGGTTCAGTGTGCTGGACTTGAGATGTGGATATTACCAGATCCCCATGAGAGAGGCTGACAAAGAGAAGACGGCATTTATATGTCCACTGGTATTCTTCCAGTTCCAAGGACATATCGGGAGCCCCTGCCACCTTCCAGCATGTCATGGAGAAAATGGTGGGGGATATGAACTTGCTTGAGGTATTGGTGTATCTGGATGACCTCACATTGGAGGAACATGAAGCAAAGCTGCTGAAGCTGCTGGGCTGCCTGAAAGCTGAAAGGTTAAAACTCTACCCGGACAAGTACCAGTTCTCAAGACATCTGTTAGCTACGTTGGGGACATAGTCTCATGGAATGGAGTAGCTATAGATCTCAGAGGCGATGACCATATGGCCAAGGCCCCAGACTGTGAGCACTCTGCGCTCATTCCTTGGGTTCTGTGGTTACTATTGGAGATTCATGTAAGACTACGTGTAAGTGAGTTACCCTTTAAATCAGCTTCTGTGTGGTTACTCCCACCCCCCCTTGGGGAAGAAAGGGAAGAGGACAAAAGGAGAGGAGGGTAAAGAGCACCTTAGCCGTTTGGAGCCTTTTGGATCAAGGTGGGATGCGAAATGTGAAGAAGCCTTTCAGTCGCTAAGGAGATGCTGACCCATGCACCTGTGGTTACTTTTGCAGACCCCCAATTGCCGTTATGTACTGCATGCCGATGCCAGCAGAGAGGGCTTAGGGGGTGTCCTCTATCAGGATCAGGGCACCGGGTTGAGACCTGATGCGTTTGTCAGCCGGAGTCTGTTGCTCTCTGAGAAAAACTATCCCATGCACAAGTTGGCGTTCTTGGCGTTGAAATGGGCTGTGGCGGTTAGGTTGAGTGACTACCTCTATGGTGTCAAGTTTGAGATGAGGACAGACAAAAATTCCCTAACTTATAATCCTGACCTTGGCGAAATAGGATGCCATAGGCCATCAGTGGTTGGCGGTGTTGTCTGCCTATGATTTCAGCCTGAAGTACTGGATGGGAAGCAGGAACATTGATGCTGATGCTTCCTGACAGGCACATGAAGGACTAGACAGGCATGAGGAGTGGGAGAGCATTCCTGACACTGGGAGTGAAAGTCACTTTGCCATCACGGTGAAGGCAGATAGAAGGCAAGGGCAGGATCGAGTGGTAGATCATTTGGGGGCTTCTGATGATGCCATTCCACAAGTTTATTTTAACCTGACTACTCTGAAGACAAACCAGTTGCAGGAATTGAGTTCTGGGGGAGTGGCAGCTGCTTAGTGAGTTGACCCAGGCATTGGTACCATTTGGACAGCTGTCAAAAAGAGAGACATAGCCCAAGCAGAGAAGACAAAACACACAGCAGTGCCTCCATTACTGAGAGAATGGCTCAGATTGGATTTGAGAAACCAGATCCTCTACCGGGTTATGTCGGCTCCAGACCAACCTCGGCATTCCCAGCTGGTTCTACCTGAGAAGCATTGGTGGATTGTGTTGAAGTCACTTCACGATGATTCTGGACATTTGGGGGTTGAAAAGACCTATGGATTGCTCAGAGATCAGTTTTACTGGCTCTGAATGAAGCCAGCAGTCGAAGAATACTGCAAGTCACACATTCGATACATACAGAGGAAGACACTGCCTATGAGAGCAGCTCCATTGTCCCATTTACAGAGTGAGGGGGCACCTAACTTGGTGTCTATTGATTTCCTGCCAAGAGCCAGATGCCAGCAACATGGCGAATGACTTAGTCACCACAAATCACACCACCAGATACGCACAAGCTTTCCCTACCAAGCATCAGCAAGTATCCATGGTGGCCAAAGTGTTATGGGAGAAGTATTTCATTTATAATAGCCTCCCCAGGCAGATACATAGTTATCAGGGATGGGACAGGCTCATACATGAGTTACTGAGCATGCTCAGAGTCGAGAAGTTGAGGATCCTGCCTTATCATCTGCAGGGTGATCCCCAGCCCGAGAGGTTTAATCAGATCTTGCTGGACATGCTTGGAACCCTTGGAAATCAGCAACAAGAAGAAGTGGATTTGTAACAGGGTGACACATCACGCAGCATCCACCCAAACAGGTGGTTTTGCACCTCAATCTCATACATTTGGTGGGGTCAGGATAGTCTTCCCTAGCCTTCCACAGCTGACAGAAGCTGAGTGTTACATACTCAACACCAAGGAGGATAATAAACTTGTATGGCTCTATCACAAAAAGTTTCCAAGATGATGACATGATAAATAAGATGATGCACCAATCTTTTTAAAAATATATTGGCCTTCTCAGTTCCAATTTACAAAACTTGTCAAGTCTTGTGGTGCATGCAAGTTTTGACACAACTATGTAAATATAGAAGCCTCAAATTTATTGGCTGAGATTATAGTTTCTGAGGAATTTACCTGAGATTTAGGAAGTATTTCAGTAAAAATTTGCATTGATACCCAAGGTGCTGAATGCCCAAGGAAGAAAAACATTAGTTACGTTTGTTCGTTATATGTTGTGTCGTATGACGTGGGCGATAATGGTCTTTCCATGACAATGTTTGTTCTTGGCAAATTTTTCTACAGAAGTGGTTTGCCATTGCCTTCTTTTGGGCAGAGTCTTTACAAGATGGGTGACCCCAGCCATTATCAATACTCTTCAAAGATTGTCTGCCTGCTGTCAGTGGTTGCATAACCAGGACTTGCGATATGCACCGGCTGCTCATATGACCATCCACCACCTGCTTCCATGGCTTTGCATGACTCTGATTGGGGGACTAAGCTGGTGATACACCTTGCCCAAGGATGGCCTGCAGGCTAGTGGAGGGAAGGAGTGTCTTACCCCACAACTCAATAATCAGATCTGTAGACTATCATTAGTTACAGTCCAGAGATTCGATTATAGGTAAACTACACACTGTAAAGGTAAGTAGGCAATCACTCAAGTATAACGTAAGGGGATGTCTATTCCTGAGTCCTCAGATGGCCATAGAGGCTACTGTAAAGGTAAATAAATAGAAGGTGAAACTCTTAACAACAAACAAGAAAATTAAAATGGAAGTCAGAGTATTATCAAATATCATTTATTTTTAACAAAAAAACTTACAAAATTTCAATTTATCTTCTAAGTTTTGTAATTATTTATGTCTATAAAATGAACCAACATAATACTAATTACAGAGCTGGAAACATAGGGCATGATGGGGTTTAAGGGGTAATGGAATATTTCAAGTGTGGTGCAAACTTATTATCAATAGGAAAAATTAATAAAACAGAAAGTAAAATGCAGCTCTAGAGCCTGTACCCTCGAGACTGTAAAGAAAACTCCCAAGGAATGTCAGTAAAACATCTAATAATTATTCCAGTGCTCCTAAAGCAAAAAGGGTGTGTTAGGGAAGATGAATTAAATATACAACATTCAGATTCTCCCTAATGCAACCATTTCTGCCTCCAGGTAAGACTTGAAAAGATGGCAGCATTGGACTAAAGGTTTACAAGAAAAGCTTTTGCCTGGCCTACATTTTAAAGATCTTTCACATAACCAGAGTGCCTCCAGAGAGGTACAGTTTCAGCTTTCTGTGCGCATTCTTTAATGCTTCATGTTCAAACCTGAACCTTAGTCTGCATTTCACTGAGCTAAATGCAATCATTTAAAAGAAAAACCCACGGCCCACCGTCTGAACTTAAAACTTAGCTCTTCCACAATGACTGTGGATTTTGTTCAGATTTTAAACAGTACTTTAAAGGTGGGGTGCATTTATAAACAAATCCCATGGCACTTATTTTCCCTCACTCAAAAGCTACTAAAGCAGATTATCTTTTCATTAACAGAAAGCTGTATTTGAAAGCCAGCAGTGTGCAAATGGATTACATTTTAAAAGTACTTCAAAAGCACTGTAGGACATCCTTAAAGTGATGAAAAAAACCCCTATATAAACAAGTATTTTGCTGTAATTGAATATTTTTGAGTTACTATTTATTCCAAACTGAGTAACAGGTATTCTGATCAATATTCACTTCTTGAAACCAGTAGTGTAACTAAGATATTTAAAGTTAAGTTTTGAGTAATTTAGACTATAGCTTTTAAATAAAAATTAGGTTTCAGCACTATTTTAAAAACAAAATGACTTATTTTCTGGAATTTCTTGAACGGTGTATTATTTTATACCATCAGTCATGCAATTGAACAGAATGTTTAAATTTAAAAGTTTGATCGTCAAAAAGGTAACAAGTACATTGATCCTGGGGCTCAACATCAAAAGCTGCTTTCTTTATACTTTAATAATCCAATTTTAACAGACCAAGCAACTTTACCCTCTGCTGTTTACAAATTTTATTATTGCAGTAACCCCTTTAGCTAGCACCTCGCTTCTATATCAGTCCCAAACATGTAACAAAAATAACATGGTTAATTCCAAATCTATAACATGGTTCGTGAAGAGATTGTTCAGAGAAGACTACAGGCTGCAGAGGCTCTAGAGTGGCAGCAGTTCAGCCGGTGAACTTGTTTCACTAGAACCACTGTGACATTACAGCAGTGTACACTGGTACATTTAGACGAAGAAATGGCAGTAAGTGTGCAAATGCTCAAGGTACAAAAACAAAACACTAATAGAAGCAGCAGAAATGTAGTGATCCATTCTAAGATATGTTCAATGGTATAAACACATTTTGCAAATGGCTCTAAAAGGTACAATTAAATTAACAAAAGCATCTGCACGTCAAATTGTCAAGTCTTTGGTGATACTATCTATACAAAGGCTATCTTTGATAGAGCTACAGTGTTATGCGAGCTAATCAAAATATATGGCTTTGTATTCTTTCCACTCACTTGTAGGTTTAATCCCATTAATTGTGTGTAATCATGTCATTCCAACCAGTTGGGAATTCTTTTTAATATATAAAGCAATGATACACTACGAAAAACATTGGAAATATGTTAGAAAACCTCAGAAATGTACATCTTATACAAAATAATTTGTTTTGCTTTACAGTTATCCATCTACTTATTCCCACATTGCTTCGTCAGTTTGGAACCATACACTATACACAATTGTCAAAATAAATATACAAGATTACGTACATTATAACAAGGCCCATTTTCACACCCTTAATCATGAAGTGACAATGTTGATTGGAGATTCAGCACACAAGATGAACTGGGATTTCTATTGAAAATAAGTGAATTACATATAAAAAACTAGGTTGAACCATTATTAACCAAAATAAAGTGATTAAAAGGCCACACGCTCAACACTCCTTCAAGTCTTCAGACATTCAAGTACCTGTGAGCAAAGGCTAACATAGCCTTGCCAGTTTAAAAAATAGAACTTTATATAGAAACAAGGGGTTACCCCTTGTCTGAGCACCATACGTGCCATTTGCTTTAAAACACGCAAAGCCAATGTTTTAATTCCATAGGTCAGCCCACTGACCTTGTAAAAGCCATACAGCAGGTCATCTGTAAGGCATGTTAACATGCAGGCAATCAGCAATCTGTATTTTGTGTGGCAGACCACCCTGAACTGTTGAGGAGGAGCTGCTCCCTCCTACACAGTAACGGTTATGCTGTAGTGGACAGCGTATATGCATATTTTTATTGTGAAATAAATTCTTTTGCATGCTAATGGCAGTTATTATTGGTGAAACTGAATTTCATGCTCTTTTGTCACGAATGCCCTGATGCCAATTCCTATATAAGCCTGATGGCCAGCCATTCCAAACACTGTTCATTTTTCCTAATACATACTTGGCTTAAGTGGTATTTAGTTGGCCTTAATTGTGTCCAGGCCAAAATTTAAGACACTCTATTCTGAACAACTGAATAGTGTTTCACTTTGTTCTTCACAGTGCTGCACAGTAATCGATCTTCATTCGAAGTTCATGGTTCTTTTGATATTCCTTGTGACAGGATATTGATCCAGTCTCTCAGATTGATAAAGTGATAAACACAAGGTTAAATTCTAACTGTCACACTGATCATAGTCAATAAGCCGATTCCAGCTGTCTGCGAGCCTGAAGAATACATTGAAGGGTAACAGCTAAGAGTTACCTTGTGCAGATTGCTACCTGTTGAGCCGAGGATGGCTTTATTCACAACACAGTCCAACAATCAACGGCTTTGTGCTTCTTAGAGTCGCTCAATGTCCCGATACTTCTTTCTCAATATGGACACCTGATCTTTGAAGAGAACTGGATCTAGCCTCATCTGGGAGTGGATCAAAGGCATGAATCCGAACCAACTTGCAAAAGTATTCATGCACGTTTGCCGTTGAGCGAAGTGGTCTGGATCAGCCCATCTGGAAGCTCTGGATGACTGAAAAATAACATTTACCTCTGATTAATGTGAGTACACCAGAACTCAGATTAAAATACACAGTATATAATTCTGATAAAATACCAATAAGGAATACTGGGGAAAAAATAAAGATTAGCTTTATTTGTCACATGTATATTGAAATATAGCGAAATGCGTCAATTGTGCCAATGGCAGTCTGAGGATTGTGCCTGGGGCATCACTACACTTCTGGCACCAAGGTAGCACGCCCAAACTAACTAAGCCTAACTCATTAGCCTTTGGAATATGGGAGGAAACCGAAGTACGTAGAGGAGATCTACATGGTTACGGAGAGGACATCCAAACTTTTACAGGGATTGGTGGGAATCAAACTCCAATCAGTGATTGCAGGCACTGTAAAGTGTTGTACTAAACACTACGCTACTGTGTTGTCGGACTAATGGCTCAGTTACGTCTGACAGAAGAGATGAATGCTTTAGGAATAAGTCTCATTGTTAGCCCATTTTTTTTAAAACATATTACTGCTAGATTCACACTTCCTTCCCCTCTAGAACTAGTACACTTGAAAGAATGCTGTTCCTTCTTTGAGAAGGTGTGTATGTCTAGCTTCTCACCTCAATGGGCTGAACTCCAGTTTCCTGAAGAGAATCTGTTACTCAGAAGTCTTCTTATCCTCTTAACTTGGACCACCAGTTATTTCTCATCTTAGTGATTCCTGATATTGCATCATTCAAAGCCAACAAGAGATTCCATAGGCAATTTGATGATCTTTATAATCTCCACATTCATCAAAGCCTTTATTTTCTCTGAACCATCATGGTGCTTGATATGTAGAAGTCCTGAGTACTGAGTCCTGAGTACATCTTCCAATTAAATTAGGGTGGCACGGTAGCATAGTGGCTAGCACAACACTTCGAAATACAGGCAACTAGGGTTCAATTCCTGCCATTGCCAGTAAGGAGCTTGTACGTAAACCCTGTGACCACGTGGGGTTTCTCCGGATGCTACTGCTTCCTCACACAGCCCAAGAACGTCCTGTCAGTAGATTAACTGGCCATTGTAAATGGTCCTGTGAGAAGGCTAAGTTGGGGGATTGCTGGGTGGTGGGGCTCAAAGGGCCCATTCCATGCTGTACCCCAATAAACAAACAAAATATATAAATTCTATAAAGACCAAAGTCAATGTATTCCAATTATTTGGCTCAAGGATATTTTAGTTCTTCACCAATAGAACAGACTCAAATATTTGTGAAGAACACCTATGGCAGAGGTCAAAGACATTGTGTTCTGCCTCCATCAGAAACTGCTCGCTCTTTCTAATAACTGCAAAGTTGAACCAGTAACAGTGTTTTACTGTAACCATTACGTGAGCACATATTCCCAACTGGCTTTTTATCATCAACTCTCCAGAACTACCCAACATTTTGCTGAGACATCACTTAGTCCTAGTCATTAAATGGCTCTGTATTTGCTGGCTCCTGACCACACTAATATCCTCTTCATTTTCAAACGCTTACATGACTTTGCCTGTAATTTAGAATTTATTTAAATCTCACATCCATTCCACAACGTGAGGGACTAAAAATCTTTGTGTTATGACACCACTCCAATGTACAGACACGTGAATTTAAAAGCCTAATGACTTGTAGAAAGGAGCTGTCCCATAGCCTGTTGGTTTTGGCTTTAAAGCTACAGTAGTGTTTGACAGACAGAAGCAGCTGGAACAGTTTATGGAATGGGGTTACTGGTGTCCCCAGTGATTTTCTAGGCCTTCTTTCTGCCCCTGCTGCTATAAATGTCCTCAATGGAGGGAAGTTCACATCCACAGATGCGCTGGGCTGTCCGTACAGCTCTCTGCAGTGCCAACGATCGAGGTTGGTGCAGTTCCTGTACCTTGGCAGTGATACAGCCAGTCAGTATGCTCTCAATGGCTCCTGTAGAAGGTCTTGAGGAGTTGCTGAATTTCTTCAGTTGCCTGAGATGGAAGAGATGCTGTTGTGCTTTTTTTTTTGCCACAGAGCCGGTGTGTACAGTCCAGGTGAGATCATCAGTGATTACGTATACTGAGGAGCTTGAAACTACTCACCCTCCCAACTGCACACCCATTGATGTTGATTGGGCCGAACCTGTCTCCATTCCTCCTGTAATCCATAATCAGCTCTTGTTGTTTGGACATTGAGCAAGAGGCACTACTGTGTCAGGGTGTCAACTTCTCCACTGTAGGCTGTCTCATTACTGCTAGAAATATGGCCAATCAAAATAGTGTCATCTACAAACTTGATCAGCAGATTAGAGCTGTGTGCGTCAGTACAGTCGTCACAATGTTTGTTCGTTATGTGGCATGGATGATCCTGGTCTTTACATGAGCATGACAGTTCTTGGGAAATATTTCTACAGAAGTGGTTTGCCATTGCCTTCTTCTGGGTAGTGTCTTTACAAGATGGGTGACCTCAGCTTTATGACAAAACCCCTCAGATTTTGGCCTTTTTCATGAACCAGATCCTTAATCATCCTACCACTGGCAGCTGAGCCTTCAGTTCCATTGGACATATCTACAAGGCGCAATGCCCCGAGAAAGCAGCATCCATCCTCAAGGGACCCTCCCTTGCCTCTCTTCTCCCCCAACTACACTATCCAGACTATGCTCTCTTCTTGCTGCTGCCATGAGGAAGGAGGCAGAGGAGCCTTGGGTCCTACACCACCAAGTTCATGAACAGTTATCCTTCAACCATAAAGCTCCTGAACCAGTGTGGATAACTCCACTCACAACAACACTGAACTGATTCCACAACCCATGTACTCATTTTCATGGACTCTACAGCTCTTGTTCTCTGTATTAATTAATTTAAAAACATTTTTTTCATTTGCACAGTGTGTCTTCTTTTGTACATTGGTTGATGTCGGTCTTTGTGTGCAGACTTTTAATGATTTTATTGTATTCTTTGTATCTACAGTGAATGCTCTAAAATGAATCTCAATGTAGTATATGGTGATGGGGCAGACAGTAGCATACTAGCACAATGCTTTACAGTATCAGCAATCCTGGTTCAACTTCTGTCCACTGTCTGTAAGGAGCTTGTACGTTCTCCCTATGATTGCATGGATTTCTTCCAGGTGATCCTGTTTCCTCAGACGTACTAATTGTAAATTGTCCCATGATTAGGCTAGATTAAATCGGGGGCTACTGGGTGGCATGTTCTGCACTGTATCTCAATAAAATAAAAAGCTATAGTTCGAAATAAATTTACATTGAACTTTGAGTGGTCTGGACACCAATCTCTTGAATCCTTTCCTAATTCCTCCTAATCTTTCAAAAGTGCCCTAAAGCTTTTTATATATATATATTTTTTACTTGTCTTACTGTCCTGTTTATTATTTATTGTAATGCCTGCACTGTTTTCGTGCACTTTATGCAGTCCAGTGTAGGTCTCTAGCCTAGTGTAGCTTTCTCTGTGTTTTTTTTTATTACGTAGTTCAGTCTAGTTTTTGTACTGCGTCATGTAACACCGTGGTCCTGAAAAATGTTCTCATTTTTACTATGCACTGTACCAGCAGTTATGGTCAAAATGACAATAAAAGTTGACTTGACTTGATTTAATATATTTCCATGAAATTCAGTGTCAATTTTTCAACAGCTTCCATTGACATAGTACCTTATGCACAGCAATAATGCCCATGGGATTTCATAGGAGCAGCTTAAAATAAAAAAAAACTGTCAAACACAGTAGGTGATAGCAAGGCAGGTTCCCAAAGTCTTGGTTATACAGTAGGTAATTTTTCAAAGTCAAAGGGAGAAAGATGTATATAGAAACAAAAGTTTTGAGAAGCAACTACAGAGATTAGACCCCAACTGAATGCAGGGTTGCCAATAAGAGTGATTAAATTCAGGAATCTTCAAGAGGTTATAACCTCTTCAAGAGATTATGCCATTGCTATATGACAAATGCAATGGAGCTGGAGGCAATTGATGTGATTACGGAGGATTGCTTAAAGAAAAAGAAGAATGACAATAAAGTAAAACCACTGGTTATTTGGAATCTAATGTAAATCTGCAAGAACAAGAGTACTCAGCAAATTGGAATAGGGTGGAGTCAAGATTTGGCAGAAAAAGATGATCTCAAATTTACTTGGAGTGAAATGCATAGTACAGTGCAAAAAGTCTCAAGGCGCATATACTCTATATAGCTAGGATGCCCAAGGCCTTTGCAAAGTAATGCAATTTTATGTATTGCACTGTACTGCTGCTGTAAAAAAAATACAAATTTCATGACACATCTGAGTTATGATAAATCGGATTCTGATATGGGTCCCTGTTGTGGACAGAGTGGGAAGGGGGCAGGAGAGGGGAACCATGGTTGGGAAAAGGGGGAGAGGGGAGAGGGAAGCAGGAAGCACCAGAGAGACATTCTGTAATGACCAATAAACCAATTGTTTGGAATCAAATGACCTTGCCTGGTATCTCAGGGCTGGATGTGTCTGCAGCCATGCTATCCCCTGCCACTGCTTCTCAGTCACCTGTCCAACACCTCTCCCGTGGTGCTCCAGCCTTGCCATTCCCAACATCTTTTGCTCCCACATGATTTACTAAACTTGCTCTCCAGTTCACATTGAGTAGACACAAACAACACATTTCATTATGTTTCAATGTACATGTAACAAATAAAACTAATCTTTAAAGGAAGACATCTCCAAAGCACTGCTGTGCAAATATATAATGGAGAAGAAGAAACTGTGAGAATAGTCCCTGCAATGTAGGTGAACATCCTATGATGCTCGTTGTGGGAATCTGAGCGCTCTCGTGCTTGTAGTGGACACATCAATCTGAAGATAAAGAAGCCAAGAAGGGGAAGGGATAAGTGTGAGTTGGACCACAGGGAAGCAAGAGCACACTACAAATTGGCAACAAGAAAAATTCTGACTTTTGGACAAGCAAAAAGCAGCAACAATGTCTGGGATGAAGAGGCAAGGGAACAAGCTCCAGGGGTGATAGTTAGTGACAATTAAGCTGAGTGCAGAGCTAGGCCAGCTAAGGCTTGTAAGGGCAGCACAGAGGGTAAGACAGGAAGTGTTATATCAATTGTTAGTCTGAGTGTCCGTGTCCATGTGTGTTTGTGTCTTTGAGCGTGTGTGTGGTGGGAAGGTAGTAGAAATGAGGAAAGGGGCTTGCTTTGTTGTTGTTTTGTTGCTTGATAGAGCAAATGGCACATTTCACTGAATGCTTCAAAGTACATGTGATAAATGAATTTGAACCTGAGCAATGAGGATGAAGTTTCCTGTTTGAAAAAGTAAGTGTAGAGGAAAGGCAAACAGAAGGTATCAATACCCTGTTGAATTTAAATTTAATCGAGCTGGGAATGTAGGGCGATAAAGCTGAGGCCTCTACTGAGGACAGTTTATCTGAGGTCAGGTAGAGAAAGATAAGGTGACAGGCTAAGACTGTGGGGAGGAGGGGAATTGGGTAGATGGTGGGGTGGGGAAAGAAGGGACAGAATTAGAGGGAAGTGAAGGAGGAAAAAGACAGAGGAGTGGTTCACACTTGCAATCTCTGATTCTTGTAAGAAAGGAAGAGTTTCTTATTGAAGTGCTGAATGATAATGTACAATTGCCAACCAGAACAACTTTGAGATGGAGTGAGCTGGTGTCATTGCACAAAACGTCAAGGGCATACGTAACACACACATGCCATTAAATACAAAAATCTTTGAGAACAGTGGTTTAAGAGAGTCTGAAAATTATGAACCAATTTTAATCCTCCATCCCATTAGGACTCTACCTTGACCTCGGAACCTCTGACACTGCTCCAAAAAAATCTTTTTTTTAAAAATTAGCTTTATTTGTCACATGTACATCAAAATATACAGTAAAATATGTTTTGTGTCAAACCAGATTGTGCTGGGCAACCCACAAGTATTGCCACACTTCTGGTGCCAGCATAGCATGCTTACAACTCACTAACCCTAACCTGTACGGCTATGGAATATGGGAGGAAACTGGAGCACCTGGAGGAAACCCATGTAGTCACGGGAAGAATGGACTAACTACAGACAGCAGTGAGAATTGAACCCCTGATCTAACAACAGGCTGCTGTAAAGTGTTGTACTAACCCCAGGCCACTGTGCCACCTCACCAATGCTTTCATTAACATGGGGCTTAAAACTGCAAAGTAGACATCTATTTGTGCAAATCGCAATGAAAGCTGGAGGAGCATCTCATTTAAGGTCATCAACCTGTACTGTTAACTGTTTTTCTCTCTCCATAAATGCTGCCTGATTCATGGAATATTTCCTCTTTTATTTCAGATTTCTAGAAACAGTGTTCCATATATCACGGCTCCAGCAGTTTCTACTGCACACTGATCTCCTTCTATCTTGGGGTTCCCAATCCGGGGCCCACGGACTCCTTACTTAATGGTATTGGTCCATGGCATAAAAAAAAAATCGGGGACCCCTAACTCTATCTACACTTCCTCCAAAGTCCAGACAGCTTAACTTCACCACCTTTGCTCAGCCAGCACCACACCATCTATGTTATTCAGTTGCTCATTCTCCGCTCCGACATTTCCTTTGTTCTCTTGACCCCACCTAT
Source organism: Hypanus sabinus (assembly GCF_030144855.1). Lineage (NCBI taxonomy): Eukaryota > Metazoa > Chordata > Chondrichthyes > Myliobatiformes > Dasyatidae > Hypanus > Hypanus sabinus. The sequence goes on from NC_082706.1 coordinate 200,424,777, forward strand.
TTCTCTACAATTTCCTAATTTCTGCTGAAATATTATCAACTTGAAACTTTAACAGATTTTCTAAGATGCTGCCCAACTTGCTTACTTTGAGCACATTGCCTTTATTTTGGACCTGTTGTCTTTATTGTTTGCTTCTGGCTTAAAAAGCTAGGCTTGTTTACCACTGAAGCGCAAACACAGGAAAGAGCCACCCTCTACATCTCTCCAGCCCTAAACTTGGATCAGTGCTCCAAGCTCAAAGTTCAACAAATGACATTAAACCCACAGTGAAATTACCTGCTGCATCATAGTCTCTTTGTACTGCTTTTTCTGGGTTACTTTAACAGGAGGCAGCTTGGTGACTGCTGACACCAAGAAGTTCATCAGAATGTCTTCACAGTTGGCCAGTTGGTCCACCATGTTCTTTAAAGTGGCAGGCAAGTAATGAGTGTACAGATAATGATAGTATCTATATCAACAATAAAATAACACACCTCAATTAATCACAAAGTACATTTTCTGTTAAATACTTTAAAACTGTACCTTTCTGGTTTCTTTTTGTAGGGAAAACGGTAAATTATCTGCAAGTTAATGCACTCGATGATCTGATTGGACTGTAAATTTATCCATACAAATGAAGGAAAAACAGAAGACATGAACGACAATATAGCACTCCATAAGCATTGACAAAATTGTTCTAATAACAATTTGACCTGTACCGGGATAGGAAAGTTTAAGAAATCAACCACTTCATCACAAGCAAGAATTATGTTAAAAATCGTGTTTATCTAAGCGCAGGGGTTCCCAAACTGGGGCCCACAGACCCCTTGCTTAATGATATTGGCCCATGGCATAAAAAAGGCTGGGAGCCTATGTCTAAGGTCAGGGGATGAAGGATGAATAATAATGTATTTCACAGTTGTTCAGAAAGCTTACAATGTTTTCTGAACTTAAAATATAAAGTGGAAATCCATTTGTGCACTACTGCTGCGGTGGACAATCATCCAGCAGTTAGGTGTTGCCACAAGTAACGTGGTTCAGTACAGATTGTACTGACGAAGGGTCTCGGCCCGAAACGTCGACAGCGCTTCTCCCTATAGATACTGCCTGACCTGCTGTGTTCCACCAACATTTTGTGTGTTGTTTAGGAAGGTACATAGCCTGTGGAAAATGTTAATGAATTCCTGGCTAAGAATTTCCCTTTATGATTGTTTGCTGAATAAAATAATCCAGCAGATCACTTATTACAAGCCTATATTCATACCTGTGGTAGAATGCAGCTCCTGTTAAGACCATAGAGTAATCATTTGTCCATTTAGATGTGTAACCCCATCTTTCTTTTGTGCTGTCCCAGAAATGGCTGCGGGCTGGGTATCCCACAATTCTCTCAGGGAAACTCTGCCACACAGTGAAGGCAAAATCTACCTAAAAATCAAAACGTAAGACCAGAGTCCACCATGTTACGGAATTATATTAACACAACTTTCAAAATAACTGTGAAAGACAAATTGTTAAATGCATATAGAGGTAATTCAGAAGGGAAAGATGATTGCTCTTCTGATAATTCAGTACACTGACCTTTAAAGAGTTAACCCTGAGGTATAAATCTGAACAATTCTTTTGAGACTACAGCTGCAATATTTATCTTTGAATTCAAGTTACACATCTTTTAAGGCTGAATTGTTTATAAATGCAGATTTGTAAACCAGTTTTGAAAGGAAGTAGAGATTAGTTAACATTTGCTAGTTAGTATTTACAGTCAACCTTGAGAATATTAAGATTCCCAAGCCACAAAGAGATGCAAATATATGCACAATATCAAGAGAGGATAAAAAACAGACATTTATGAGGTTTCCTTAAATTACAGTAATATTTATTTGCAACCAACCCTGGCAAGTATAATGAGGGCCTAAATACTTGCACTAAAACATGACATTCTGGAAGCTTTAATGAGATAACTTCTGGGAGTTTGTTACTTCAGATTGGATAGTATCAAATTACATGTCATTTCTCAGAATAAAATGTCAGCATTTAAGATTGAGACCCCAAAATTTCTTTATTCTGAGCTGTGAATCATTACAAATAACAAACATAAAATGCTGGAGGAACTCATTACATGAATCTTCCTTGGAAGCTGTGAGTGGTCACTTAGTAACACATACAGTCCCTATAAAAGGTATTCAACCACCTTGGAAGTTATCACGATTTATTATTTTACAACACTGAATTACAGTGGATTTAATTTGGCCTTTTTGCTACTGATCAACAGAAAAAGACTCCTTTGTGTCAAAGTGAAAACAGATCCCTACAAAGTGATCTAAATTAATTACAAATATAAAACACACATAATTGATTGCACAAGTATTCACCCCCCCCCCCCCCTTGATATGACACACCAATTCTTCACTGGTGCAGCCAATTGGTTTTAGAGGTCACATAATCAGTTAAATAGAGATCTGTTTTTGGAGTCCTGTGTGTAGTCACCGCGTTTCAATTGATTGTAGTAAAAATATACATGAATCTGGAAGGTCCAACTGCTAAGGAGTCAGTATCCTGGCAAAAACTACATCAAGAAGAGAAAAGAACACTCCAAGCAACTCTGTGAAAAGGTTATTGAAAAGCACAAGTCAGGAGAGGGTACAAAAAAATTTCCAAGTCACTGAATATCCCCTGGAGTACAGTTAAGTCAATCATCAAGAAATGGAAAGGATATGGCACAGCTGTAAATCTGACTAGAGCAGGCTGTCCTCAAAACTAATTGACTGTGCAAAAAGGAGGCTAGTAAGGGAGGCCACCAAGAGAACTAGACAACCCTGCAGGAGTTACAAGCTTCAGTGGCTGAGATGGGTGAGATTGTGCATAAAACATCTCTTGCCTGGGTGCTTCACCAGTCACAGCTTTATGGGGAAAAAACTCACATGAAATCTCAGCTAGATTTTACCAGAAGGAATGTGGGAGACTCTGAAGTCAGTTGGAAGAAAGTTCTATAGTTTGATGAAACCAAAATTGAGCTTTCTGAGACTAAATTCTATGCCTGATGTAAGCCGAACACCCCATATCAAAAACACACTAATCCTATAAGGAGGTGTGGTGATGGCTGCATCAGGCTGCAGGGATGCTTCACTGCAGCAGGCCCTGGAAAGCTTGTGAAGGTACAGGGTAAAATTAATGCAGCAAAAATAAAAAAGGGAAATCCTGGAGGAAACCATGATGCAGCCTGCAAGAGATGTAACTTGGGAAATTTGCTTTCTAGCAAGACAATGGTCCCAGGCATAATGCCAAAGCTACACAGGAACGGTTCAAGAACAAAGTTCATGGCCTGGTGTGGCCAAGTTAGAGACCAGACCTCTAATCCAATTGAGAATTTGCGGCTGGACCTGAAAAGGGCTGTTCACTCACAATCCCCATGCAATCTGAAAGCTTGAGCAGTTTTGTAAAGAACAGGGAAAAATTGCAGTGTCCAGATGTACAAAGCTGACAGAGACCTATCCACACAGACTCAAGGCTGTAATTGCTGTCAAAGATGCATCTACAAAATAATAACAATGGGAGTGTATACTTACGCAATCAATTATTTTGTGTTATATATTTGTAATTTATTTAGATCACTTTGCAGAGACCCGTTTTCACTTTGACACAAAAGAGTCTTATCCCATTGATCAGCATAAAAGAAAGCCAAACTAAATCCACTGTGATTCAATATCGTTAAACAATACAACATGAAAACCTCTGGGGGGGGGGGGGAAGGAGTGGATGAATACTTTTTATAAGCATTTTAAAAAGACCTTGGATAAGCAGCATCTATGGAGTACAAAAAGTAGTGGATACAGCCCAGTCCATCACGGGTAAAGCTCTCTCTTCTTGCTGATCAGGAAGGTGGTACAAGGAGCCTCGGGACTCACACCATGAGGTTCAGAAACAATTGCAACCCATCAATCACCTGATTCAAAGGGGATAACTTCACTTGCCCTATCATTGACTCATTTTCAAGGACTCTTCACCTTATGTTCCCAATAATTATTGTTTGTCATCTTTTGCACACTGATTGAATGCACAAGTTGGTCCAGTCCTTCTGTGGTTCTATTATGGTTATTATTCTATTACAGATTTTTTAAACGAATCTTAGGGCTGTACATGGTGACATATATGCTTGTTCGTTACATGCCCTGTCATATGATGTGGGGGACTATGATTGTTCTTGGCAAATTTTTCCTGGAGAAGTGGTTTGCCATTGCCTTCTTATGAGCAGTGTCTTTACAAGACGGGTGACCCCAGCCATTACCAATACTCTACAGAGATTGCCTGCCTGGTGTCAGCGGTTGCATAACCTGGATTTGTGATATCCACCTACTCCAATAGCTTCATGTAAGAAGGTGTTACACCTTTCCCTAGGGTGACCTGCAGGTTAGCGGATGGAAGGAGTGCCTTATACCTCCTTTGGTAGAGATGTATTTCTATCCCACCACGAGATACATGTACTTTGAATTGAATAGTTGAAGTTTCAGGCTATAACCTTTCATCAGGACTCGTGCTTCTTAGTATCTATCCTATTGATGCTTGTACCCCTCCCTCAGGTCACCTCTCAACCTATCCAGAGCAACATACACAAAACGCTGGAGGATCATAAGACATGGGAGAAGAATTTGGCCATTCAGTCCACCAAGTATGCTCCGTCATTCCATCATGGCTGAGCCTGGATCCCACTCAACCCCATACACCTGCTTTCCCATCATCCCTTTTGATGCCCTGACCGACCAGGTAATGTCCGCTTCAAATATACCCATGGACTTGGACTCCACCATAGTCTGTGGCACAGCATTCCATAGATTCATTGGGAGTTGAACATCCAAGGATACTGTATATGGTGTATTAGAAAGATAGGTTAGTAGGTAGAGGGGGTGGTGTGGCCCTGTGTATAAGAAATAATATTAAATCATTAGAAACGGATGACACAGGATCAGAAGGTGTAGAGTTTCTATGGGTTGAGTTAAGAAATGGCAAGGATAAAAGGACACTAATGGCAGTTGTATACAGGCCTCCAAACAACAGCTGGGATGTGGATTACAAATTGCAGCAGGAGATAGAAAAGGTGTGTCAGAAGGGCAATGTCATGATAATCATTGGGGATTTTAAAATGAAAGTGGATTGGGAAAACCAGATCAGTACTGGACCTCAAGAGAGAATTTGTAGAATGTCTAAGGGATGGCTTTTTAGTACAGTTGTTGTTGAGCCCACTAGGGGATCGGCTGTGCTGGATTGGGTATTGTGCAAAGATCCATAGGTGATTAGAGAGTTTAAGGTTAAGGAACCTTTAGGGAGCAGTGATCACAAAGTCAAATTTACTTTGAAATTTGAGAAGGAGAAACTAAATTCCAATGTGTTGATATTCCAGTGAAATAAAGGAAATTACAATGGCATGAGAGGGAAATTGGCCAAGGTTGACTGGAAAGGAACACCAGCAGGAAGGACAGCAGGCCAGCAATGGCTGGAGTTTCTGCAAAAAAAACAAGGGAAGTGCAAGACAGATATATTTCAAATAAGAAGAAACATTCAATGGAAGGACACTACCATGGTTGACGAAAGAAGTTAGAGCCAAAGTAAAAGCAAAAGAGAGGGCATACAAGGAAGCCAAAGCTAGTGGGAAGATAGAGGATTGGGAAGCTTTTAAAGACTTGCAGAAGGAAACCAAGGTGGGTCATTAAGGAAAAGATGAATTATGGAAGGAAGCTGGTGACTAATATCAAAAGATACTAAAAGCTTTTTAAAGTATATAAAGGGTAAAAGAGAGTTGAGGGTAGATATAGGACCAATAGAAAATGACGCTGGAGATATTGTAATGAGAGATGCAGAGGTGGCAGAGGAATTGAATGCGTATTTTGCATCAGTCTTCACAGTAGAAGACACCTGCAATATAATGGACTTTCAAGAGAGTCAGGGAAGTAAAGTATGTAGAGTGAAAATTACATCCGAGGTGCTCAGGAAGCTTAATGGTTTGAGGGTAGATAAATCTCCTAGACCTGATGGAACAGACCCTTGGGTTCTGAAGGAAGTAGCTGGAGATATTGAGGAGGCATTAATAATGATCCTTCAAGAATCAATAGATTCTGGCATTGTACCGGATGATTGGAAAATTGCAAAAGTTACTCCGCTATTTAAGTGGGAAGTAGCAGAAAGGAAACTATAGACTTGTTATCCTGATATCAGTAGTTGGGAAGTTGTTGGAATCGATTGTTAGGGATGAGATTACGGAATACCTGGAGTTACATGACAAGGTAGTTTGAAGCCAACATGGTTTCCTGAAAGGAAAATCCTGCCTGACTAATCTACTGCAATTTTTTGAGGAGATTACAAGCAAAGGAGATGCAGTTGATGTGGTGTAATTGGATTTTCAGAAGGCCTTTGACAAGGTGCTGCACAGGAGGCTGCTTATCAAGATAAGAGCCCATGGAATTACAGGGAAGTTCCTAGCACGGGTGGAGCATTGGCTGATCAGAGAAAACAGAGACTGGGAATAAAGGGAACCCATTCTGGCTGACTGCCGGCTACCAGTGGAGTTCCACAGGGGTCAGAGTTGGGACCTCTGCTTTTTACAATGTACATCCAATGTTTTGGACTGTGAGATTAATGGATTTGTGGCTAAATTTGCCGATGATACAAAGATAGGTGGAGAAGCAGGTAGTGTCGAGGAAACACAGAGCCTGCAGAGAGACTTAGATAGTTTAGGGGAAGTGACAAATGAAATACAATGTTGGAAAGTATATGGTCATGCACTTTGGTGGAATAAATAAATGAGCAGACAATTATTTAGATGGGGAGAGAATTCAAAATGCAGAGAGCAAAGGGGTTTGGGAGTCCTTGTGCAGGATACCCTAAAGGTTAACCTCCAGGTTGAGTCGGTTGTGAAGAAGGCGAATGCAATGTTGGCATTCATTTTTAGAAGTATAGAATATAAGAGCAGGGATGTGATGTTGAAACTCTATAAGGCACTTGTGAGACTGCACCTGGAGTATTGTGTGCAGTTTTGGGCTCCTTATTTTAGAAAGGATATACTGACATTGGAGAGGGTTCAGAGAAGATTCACAAGAGTGATTCCAGGAATGGAAGGTTTACCATATGAGGAGTGTCTGGCTGCTCTTGGGCTGTATTCCCTGGAGTTCAGGAGAATGGGGGAGGGGATCTCAGAAACATACCGAATGTTAAAAGGCCTGAACAGATTTCATATGGCAAAACTATTTCTCATGGTAAAGGATTCTAGGACAAGAGGGCACAACTTCAGGACTGAAGGACGTCCATTTAGAACAGAGATGCAGAGAAATTACTTTAGTCAGAGTGTGGTAAATCTGTGGAATTTGTTGCCACGAGTGGCTGTAAAGGCCAAATCACTGGGTGCTTTGAAGGCAGAGGTAGATAGGTTCTGGATTAGCCAGGGCATTAAAGGGTATGGGGAGAAGGTAGGGGAGAGGGGATGACTGGAAGAATTTCATCAGCCTACGATTGAATGGCAGAACAGAACAGAATGCCCTACTTCTGCTCCTCTATCTTATGGTCTTGTAGATTCACTACTCTCTGGCTAAAAATAAAATCTCCTTTCCTCTGTTCTGAAAGGCTGCCCCTTTGTTTTGAGACTGTGCCTCTAGCTCTGGAGTCCCCCACCAGAGGGAACATCCTCTCCACATCCACCCTATCTAGTCCTTTCCACCTTCAGTAGGCTCTACAGGAACACATTCCTGCATCCGTCTAAATTCTACTAAGGGCCCAGAGCTACCAAATGCTCCTCATATGTTAACACCTTTATTCCTGGAATCATCCTTGTGAACATCTTCTTCAATCACTCCAATGATAACAGATATTTTCTGAGATATGGGGCCCTTTTTAAAACAAAAAAATTTGCTTTTTTTTGGCAATACAAAGGCAACTTGGAACTTCTGTACAAATCTATGGAACTAAACTGGTCTTTTCTTCCAGTTTCTTGTGTGCAGAAACTTTTCCTCAGCAGGTCAGGCAGCATCTAATACCTTTTGGACTGAGACCATTCTTCAGGTCTGGAAAGGAAGGGGAAGACGACAGTTGGGGGCAGAAAAAGAAGAAGAAGCGAGAAGGAGATCGGGGAAGCTGGGAGGTAATAGATGGAATTGACAAAGGACTGAAGAGGAATCTGACAGGACAGGACACTGGACCATGGGAGAAAGGGAAGGAGGTGGGGCACCAGGAGAAAGTGATAGATAGGTGAGGAGAACAGGTAAGAGGAAAGCCAGAGAGGGGAATTGAAGGAGAAGGAGGGGGAGGGGAAAATACCAGAAGTTGGAGAAATCAATGTTCATGCCATCAGGTTGGAGGCTACGTAGATGGAACATGAGGTGTGGCCTCATCATGGCAAAAGTGGAGGCCATGGACCAACATGTCGGATGGGAATTGGATTTATAAAGACTGGCCACCAGGAAATCCTCCTTTTTATGGATGGAGTGAAGGTGCCCAACAAAGTAGTCCTTCTATCTATGGCAGGTCTCACCAAAACAGAGGAGGCTGCATTGGGACACTGGATTCAGTTGGCGACCCCAAAAGGTTTGCAGGTGAAGGGTTGCTTCACCTGAAAGAACTGTTTGGTGCCCTGAATGGAGATTTGTGAGGAGGGTGAATGAACAAGGGAATCATGGAAGTAGCAGTCACTGTGGAAAGCAGAAAGTGGAGGGAGGGGGTGGTAAAGATATATTTGCCATTAGGGTCCCTCTGAAGATGGCAGACCTTATAGAAATTAGTTGGATTTGGAGACCCCAACCCATCTGGTTTCTCCTCATTAATGACACACTCCAAACCAGGCAATATCTTTGTGAATTTCCTCTACATCCTCTCCAGTGCAATCAAATCATAACTAAGCAAAGAAGCAAACCTTCACCAATACCAATGTCTCCTATTAATAAGAATTTTTGATCAGATTAGCAATGGGTCCTTACTTTTTGGATCAGCCTTCCATGCGAGACTTTGTCAAAGGGCTTTTTAAAGTCCATGTAAATTACATCAGCTGCAGAGGGATTATAAATATATTCATTTGCCTCTCCAAAAATTGACACCCTCAACTTCCTCCCCTCCTTCCCCAAACCTTTCAGTGCTCTGTACCTACTATTTGCATTTAATTTTACCTACCATTAATAAAGCTCTTGATGTGTCAACATGCAGTGTTGTCTAGACTTGTCATCTCTATCCACTGACTTTACAGGAACAAGTTGGCCCTGATATCTCACTACTTAACTTTTAAAAGACTTTCTCATATGTACAAAACCCATTTCCAAAAAAGTTGGGATATTTTCCAAAATGCAATAAAAACAAAAATCTGTGATGTTAATTCATGTGAACCTTTATTTAATTGACAAAAGTACAAAGAAAAGATTTTCAGTAGTTTTACTGACCAACTTAATAGTATTTTGTAAATATACACAAATTTAGAATTTGATGGATGCAACACACTCAACAAAAGTTGGGACAGAGTTAAAGTAAGATTGAAAAGTGCACAGAATATTCAAGTAACACCGGTTTGGAAGACCACATTAAGCAGGCTAATTGGTAACAGGTGAGGTATCATGACTGGGTACAAAATTAGCGTCCATCAAAGGCTCAGTCTTTGCAAGCAAGGATAGGTTGTGGCTCACCCCTTTGTGCCAAAATTTGTGAGAGAATTGTTAGTTAGTTCAAAAGGAACATTTCCTAACGCAAGACTGCAAAGAATTTAGGTCTTTCAACATCTACAGTACGTAATATTGTGAAAAGATTCAGAGAATTCAGAGACATCTCAGTGCGTAAAGGGCAAGGTCAGAAACCACTGTTGAATGCGCGTGATCTTCGAGCCCTCAGGCGGCACTTCCTAAGAAACCGTCATGCTACTGTGACAATTACAACCACCTGGGCTCGGGAGTACTTTGGAAAACTATTGTCACTTAACACAGTCCGTCGCTGCATCCAGAAATGCAACTTGAAACTGTATTACACAAGGAGGAAGCCGTACATCAACTCTATGCAGAAACGCCGGTGAGCTCTCTGGGCCCGAGCTCACCTCAGACGGACCGAAAGACTGTGGAACTGTGTGCTGTGGTCAGATGAGTCCACATTTCAGCTAGTTTTCGGAAAAAACGGGCGTTGAGTTCTCTGTGCCAAAGATGAAAACGACCATCCTGATTGTTATCAGCGAAAGGTGCAAAAGCCAGCATCTGTGATGGTATGGGGGTGCATCAATACCCACGGCATGGGCCATTTGCATGTATGTGAAGGTACCATTGACTCTGAGGCATATATTAGGATCTTAGAGAGACATATGTTGCCATCAAGGTGACATCTCTTCCCGGGACACCCAGCTGGCAGGACAATGCCAGACCACATTCTGCACGGGCTACAACAGCATGGCTTTGTAGACACAGAGTGCGTGTGCTTGACTGGCCTGCTGTCAGTCTAGATCTATCTCCTATTGAAAATGTATGGCGCATCATGAAGAGGAGAATCAGACAACGGAGACCACGGACTGTTGAGCAGCTGAAGTCTTATATCAAGCAAGAATGAACAAAATTTCTAATTGCAAATCTACTACAATTAGTATCTTCAGTTCCAAAACGATTAAAAAGTGTTATTAAAAGGAAAGGTGATGTAACACAATGGTAAACATGCCTCTGTCCCAACTTTTGTTGAGTGTGTTGCAGCCATCAAATTCTAAATTCGTGTATATTTACAAAATACAATTAAGTTGGTCAGTAAAACTATTGAAAATCTTTTCTTCGTACTTTTGTCAGTTAAATAAAGGTTCACGTGAATTAACATATCACAGATTTTTGTTTTTATTGCATTTTGGAAAATATCCCAACTTTTCTGGAAATGGGATTCGTAGATTTACCTGCAAGTAGCTGCTTCCAGTCTACATTTGGCAATCCCAATGATTTTGAAATGAGGTGGGGTGGTTCTAATATAAATGATGTTTTAGCAGAGTTGTGAGAAGCTTGGAAAGTGTTGAATCAGTTTGAATGGGAATGAGATGAAAAGTATATTAATTGCTGACAATCAACTACTCAAAGGTCAGTGCTTAGCACATTGCGGTACTCTCTCTACCCACACGACTTTGTGGCTATCCACAGCTCGAAATCCGTCTGTAAATTTGCTGATGAAACAACTGATTAGGCAGAATTTCAGATTATGGTGAGGCAGGAGATAGATCAGTTAGTTGAGTGATGTCACAACAAAAGTTTTGCACTTAATATCAGTAATGTGTGTGTGTGTAGGCCTCCATTAGTCTCAATAGACCATGGATTTGCGCCTTGTAAAGTTTCCAAGCAGGGCACAAGCCTGGGCAAGCTTTTTTTTAAATGGAAGATCAGCAAGGCTTGAAGGACATTAGGACCCATATAGCTTGGCACCGGTGTCGTCGCAGAGCAACGTGTGGTTAAGTGCCTTGCTCAAGAACACACGCAGCCTCAGCCGAGGCTCGAACTGCGACCTTCAGATCACTAGACGAACGCCTTAACCACTTGGCCACATGCCAATACAGTATTAATAATACCAAGGAACTGATTTAGAAGAAGCTCTCTAATCCAGGTACCATCCTGCTAAATCAGTTAGTAGGATGAGGGGGTACAACAAGATCTAGGTGTTCTTGTTCATCAGTCACTGAAAGTAAGCAGTGAAAAAAGCTAATGGCATGTTGGCCTTCATTACAAGGGGAGCTGAGTATAGGAGCAAGGAGGTCCTTCTGCAGTTGCACAGGGCCCTGGTGACACCACACATGCAGTATTGTGTGCAGTTTTGGTCTCCAAATTTGAGGAACGACATTCTTGCTATTGAGAGGGTGCAGCGTAGGGTCACAAGGTTGATTCCCGGGATGGTGGGACTGTCATATGTTGAAAGATTGGAGCGACTGGGCTTGTATACACTGGAGTTTAGAAGGATGAGAGGGGATCTGATTGAAACATATGAGATTATTAAGGGATTGGACACACTAGAGGCAGGAAACATGTTCCCAATGTTGGGGGAGTCCAGAAGCAGAGGCCACAGTTTAAGAATAAGGGGTAGGCCATTTAGAACGGAGTTCAGGAAAAAGTTTTTCACCCAGAGAGTTGTGGATCTATGGAATGCTCTGCCTCATAAGGTAGTGGAGGCCAATTCTCTGGATGCTTTCAAGAAAGAGTTACATAGAGCTCTTAAAGATAGCGGAGTCAAGGGATATGGGGAGAAGGCAGGAATGGGGTACTGATTGTGGATGATCAGCCCCGACCACAGTGAATGGCAGTGCTGGCTCGAAGGGCCAAATGGCCTACTCCTGCACCTACTGTCTATAAATCAGATGGGGGCGGTAGGGGGAGGGGCAATGTATTTCACATAAGTTACAAATGTAATATTCTCCATCTGCCAAGTTACTTCAGCAGATTTTTTTTTGGATTTCTTACTTTATTTATACTGATTTGGTTTTAAGTTCATGATCAACCGATTTGACCAATGTGGACACCAGATTTCAACAAATTTCAACCAACTGTTTCCTGGTTTCACAAAACTTTGCTAAAGAAAACTAAGAAAGATACTGCAACCAAGACAATCTTGTCTACAAAACTCTTCACTAGAGTTCACTAGAACTCTTCTCCTACCCCTACCTTTATACTTCTGGTATTTTCACTCTTCTTTCTCAGTCCTGATGAAGGACCTCGCTCTGAAACGGCAACTGTTTACTCATTTTCATAGATATTGCCTGACCTCCAGCATTTTGTGTGTGGATATCCAGCATCTGCAGAATTTCTCTTGTTTAAGATGACCAGCAAGCTGTCTTCTAACAAATGTAAAGAATTGTTGAACTCCTTCCCTATGTGAAGAGAAAGGTCTTCTCTCGCCTAACACCTATTATCCTTTCAAGGATGGTCCTGGCATCCCAGTAGTGTTCTTACTATTACTTCTAAGCCTAGCTCATTTTCAAAAGCCGCCTGCCTCTTCCTTTGCATGTGAAGTAGGAGAAGCAAGTACTTGCTTGGCAGACAATAAGATTAATGAGTTGGCTTCCAAACAGTATATGGCATGATATAATTTATTTTGTCATGTTTTCATTGTAACTAAGCAATTGCTGAGAAGCCCAGTGAAAAAGGAAAAGCTAGTTTTGAGATTGTTGGTGAAAGAGAAATTAGAGTTAATATGAATGTTATATTGACTGGATCATTCACGATGACAGGGACTGTTTAAATTGCTTGAAACTTTCCTGTTCCACTGATAGCGATGACAGTCTTTCTCTTGAGATGCAGCAGGCCATTATGAAAATTGACACAAGTCACCTTCCAATGTGATGCAGGCAGAATTATTCTAGCATACATCAATGATCATCTTTAACACATTTTACATCACTGCATGAACTTCAATGCTGCTCTTGTGTGAGTTAAGTCTGTGAGACATCCGCTATATTGTCAATGAATAGCAGTTGTCATGTACTCTTTTTGGTTTGTGGTGACTCAAATGCAGCTGACACAGATTAACACAGAAGGTTGCTTCAATAGTGAGGCTAGTAATTAGGGTCTAGGCGCCACCTTAATTCCTGAACTCTCTGCTTAAACAAATTGGAAATGTTTTTACTGAGGGACAACCAGTGAAAGGAATAAGACCAACAAGAATAAATCAGCTAAACATTTAGAATCTTTCCTCAATGATATGCAAGGAAAATAACTAATTCGAATCTGATGCAAGAAACTCACCTCACCCACTGGGCCAAGTATTGATACACATTCTTGGATATTAACTCACTGACCGAGGGAATATCAGCAAAAACCTCAATCACTATTCCAAATAAGTAAACTACAATCCACCAACAATTTGTGGTCTAGTACCATATTACAACATTCACACTGAATTATCTTCAGATTTAGATTGTTTTGGATCACATCTACATGGAAGTGTACAGTGAAATGGATACGTGCACTTTACTTCACCCCTTACCCCCTCTCGGTTTCACCTATCACCTTGTGCTTCTTCTTCCCCTCACCCCACCTTCTAACTCTGACTCCTCATCTTTTCTCTTCCCAGTCCCGATGAAGGGTCTTAGCCCAAAATGTTGACTACATTCTTTTCCATGGATGCTGCCTGGCCTGCTGAGTTCCTCCAGCATTCTTAGTGTTATTTGGATGTTCAGCATCTGCAGATTTTCTCATTAGTGAAATGGGTCATTTGTGTTAACTATCAACCGATCCAAGGCTGTTTTGGGGGCTGGCCCATAAGTGTCACCACACATTCTGGTGTCAGCATAGGATATCCATGATGTTCAACAGAAGCAGCAGCAAAAATGTCTCCTTCCCATCCCTTACTCACACAGGCCCATGACCCCAAGAAATTAATATTCCATGTTTAATTGATCAGAATTACAATGCCTCAGAATTGCAAAACTCTCCTCTCTTCTTCCTTGCCCTCAAGTTACTTCCATTAAGAATCCTGGTTTTCCATTCCTTAGCTCTCTATTTCATAACAAATGTAATAAGCCACATTACATTAAGTTTCAGGATCTCCTTTATCTTTATCCGGTGAGGAAGATAAAGAATGGTAGGGTGAAGGAACCATGGGTGACAAGTGAAGTGGAAAATCTAGTCAGGTGGAAGGTGGCAGCATACATGAGGTTTAGGAAGCAAGGATCAGATGGGTCTATTGAGGAATATAGGGTAACAAGAAAGGAGCTTAAGAAGGGGCTGAGAAGAGCACGAAGGGGTCATGAGAAGGCCTTGGCGAGTAGGGTAAAGAAAAACCTCAAGCCATTCTTCAATTATGTGAAGAGCAAAAGGATGACAAGATAAAGGTAGGACTGATTAGAGATAAAAGTGGGAAGATATGCCTGGAGGCTGTGGAAGTGAGCGAGGTCCCCAATGAATACTTCTGTTCGGTATTCACCAATGAGAGGGAACTTGATGACGGTGAGGACAATATGAGTGAGGTTGATGTTCTAGAGCATGTTGATATTAAGGGAGAGGTGGTGTTGGAGTTGTTAAAATTCATTAAGACGGATAAGTCCCCAGGGCCTGACGAAATATTCCCCAGGCTGCTCCATGAGGCAAAGGAAGAGATTGCTGAGCCTCTGTCTAGGATCTTTATGTCCTCATTGTTAAGGCGAGGGAGTTCAAGGGGGATATTAGAGGAAGGTTTTTCACTTAGGGAGTGGTTGGTGCGTGGAATGCACTGCCTGAGTCAGTGGTGAAGGTAGACACACTAGTGAAGTTTGAGAGACTACTAGACAAGTATATGGAGGAATTTAAGGTGGGGGGGGGGTGGGGTATCTGTGAGGCCGGGTTTGAGGGTCAGAATAACATTGTGGGCCAAAGGGCCTGTAATGTGCTGTACTACTCAGGAACCGTTACTTCTCTTGAACCTTCAGGCTTTTGAACCAGAAGGGATAACATCACTCACCCCCATCACTGAACCACAACTCATGAACTCACTTCCAAGGTGCTTTCAGCTCATGTTATGTCATTTATTATTAGTCTTTTTTAAAACTTTCTTTTTTATTTGCACAGTTTGTGGACTTTTACTCATTAACTAACAATAGCTTCATTCAAGATCTTGTGTTTTTCAATGCAGTAACAATCAGCAGCAGAAATCGTAATAACTTGCTCACTCCTTAATCCACATGAACAGAAGAATTGTAGCAGGACTTTGTTCTGCTCATTGGATGAGATCAATTTAATTGTTAGGAAGAGGATTCAATTGAACCTCGCAACACAGACAATGCATTTGCAAAGGAAACTGACAGGTAGCCTCAGCAGCATTAAATGTACTCACCTCTGTAGTAGAAAGAACAGTATCCTCATCGAGGCTAAGAACGGCATGTGTATGGATAGCATCATATGGAAGAAAACGGCTGCTCATAACCTGTATATGTCCAGAGAAACAAAACATAACCAACTGTGCATCTGAAAGGAGGGAAATGCAAGACAAAATGTTGCTTCTTCCTCCAGGCCATTAGACTGATTAATTCACGCTGATACAATTGTATTTCTATGCTATATTGATTGTCCTATTTTACATACCATTTATTACAATTTACTATAAATTGCACATTTAGAGACGTAATGTAAAGATTTTTACTCATGTATGTGACGGATGTAAGAAATAGTTAATTCAATTCACTTCTAAAAAGGACTTTTAACACTTCCTATATTATGTGCATTTGATAATGTCACTGCTGAAGTAATCTGTGCTCTATGACAAGGATAGTCCCAATTTTAAAGAAGCTCAGTGTTTTTCCTATGCACAAACTTGTATCCTGCAGAAAGACATTGTAAGTCATTGTCAAAATATTCTAAGCATGAGATAACATGCAATATCATTTGACTTCATTACAAAAAGTTAAAATTTACAGTGTTAATGAAAGCATAGAATATCCTAAAGATTTTACATAGAACATAGAATAGTACAACACATTACAGGCCCTTTGGCCCACAATGTTATGCTGATCTTCAAACCCTGCCTCCCATATAACCCCCTACCTTAAATTCCTCCATATACCTGTCTAGTAGTCTCTTAAACTTCACTAGTGTATCTGCCTCCACCACTGACTCAGGCAGTGCATTCCACGCACCAACCACTCTCTGGATGAAAAACCTTCCTCTAACATCCCCCTTGAACTCCCCCCCCCTTACCTTAAAGCCATGTTCTCTTGTATTGAGCAGTGGTGCCCTGGGGAAGAGGCTCTGGCTGTCCACTCTGTCTATTCTTCTTAATATCTTGTACACCTCTATCATGTCACCTCTCATCCTCCTTCTCTCCAAAGAGTAAAGCCCTAGCTCCCTTAATCTCTGATCATAATCCTTACTCTCTAAACCAGGCAGCATCCTGGTAAATCTCCTCTGTACCCTTTCCAATGCTTCCACATCCTTCCTATACTGAGGCGACCAGAACTGGACTCCAAGTGTGGCCTAACTAGAGTTTTATACAGCTGCATCATTACATCGCGTCTCTTAAACTCTATCCCTCGACTTATGAAAGCTAACACCTCATAAGCTTTCTTAACTACCCTATCTACCTGTGAGGCAACTTTCAGGGATCTGTGAACATATACCCCCAGATCCCTCTGCTCCTCCACACTACCAAGTATCCTGCCATTTACTTTGCACTCTGCCTTGGAGTTTGTCCTTCCAAAGTGTACCACCTCACACTTCTCTGGGTTGAACTCCATCTGCCACTTCTCAGCACACTTCCGCATCCTATCAATGTCTCTCTGCAATCTTCGACAATCCTCTACACTATCTACAACACCACCAACCTTTGTGTCGTCTACAAACTTGCCAACCCACCCTTCTACCCCCACATCCAGGTCATTAAGAAGAATCACAAAAAGTAAAGGTCCCAGAACAGATCCTTGTGGGACACCACTAGTCACAACCCTCCAATCTGAATGTACTCCCTCCACCACAACCCTCTGCCTTCTGCAGGCAAGCTACCTGGCCAAACTTCCCTGGATCCCATGCCTTCTGACTTTCTGAATAAGCCCACCGTGTGGAACCTTGTCAAATGCCTTACTAAAATCCATGTAGATCACATCCACTGCACTACCCTCATCTATATGCCTGGTCACCTCCTCAAAGAACTCTATCAGGCTTGTTAAACACGATCTGCCCTTCACAAAGCCATGTCCCTGATCCCTGATCAGATCATGATTCTCTAAATGCCCATAGATCCTATCTCTAAGAATCTTTTCCAACAGCTTTCCCACCACAGATGTAAGGCTCACTGGTCTATAATTATCTGGACTATCCCTACTACCTTTTCTGAACAAGGGGACAACATTCGCCTCCCTCCAATCCTCCGGTACCATTCCCGTGGACAACGAGGACATAAAGTTCCTAGCCAGAGGTTCAGCAATCTCTTCCCTTGCCTCATGGAGCAGCCTGGGGAATATTCCATCAGGCCCTGGGGACTTGTCCGTCCTAATGTATTTTAACAACTCCAACACCTCCTCTCCCTTAATATTAACATGCTCCAGAACATCAACCTCTCTCATATTGTCCTCACCGTCATCAAAGTCCCTCTCAGTGATGAATACCGAAGAGAAGTATTCATTGGGGACCTCGCTCACTTCCACAGCCTCCAGGCACATCTTCCCACTTTTATCTCTAATCGGTCATACCTTCACTCCTGCCATCCTTTTGTTCTTCATATAATTGAAGAATGTCTTGGTGTTTTCCTTTACCCTACTCGCCAAGGCCTTCTCATGCCCCCTTCTTGCTCTTCTCAGCCCCTTCTTAAGCTCCTTTCTTGCTACCCTATATTCCTCAATAGACCCATCTGATCCTTGCTTCCTAAACTTCATGTATGCTGCCTTCTTCCACCTGACTAGATTTTCCACTTCACTTGTCATCCACTTGTCACCCTACCATTCTTTATCTTCCTCACTGGGACAAATTTATCCCTAACATCCTGCAAGAGATCCTTAAACATTGACCACATGTCCATAGTACATTTCCCTGCAAAAACATCATCCCAATTCACACCCGCAAGTTCTAGCCTTATAGCCTCATAATTTGCCCTTTCCCAATTAAAAATTTTCCTATCCTCTCTGATTCTATCCTTTTCCATGATAATGCTAAAGGTCAGGGAGCGGTGATCACTGTCCCCCAGATGCTCACACACTGTCAGATCTGTGACCTGACCCGGTTCGTTACCTAATACTAGATCTAGTATGGCATTCCCCCTATTCGGCCTGTCAACATACTGTGACTGGAATCCATCCTGGACACACTTAGCAAACTCTGCCCCATCTAAACCCTTGGAACTAATCAAGTGCCGATCAATATTAGGGAAGTTAAAGTCACCCATGATAACAACCGTGTTATTTGCACCTTTCCAAAGTCTGCCTCCCAATCTGCTCCTCGGTATCTCTGCTGCTACCAGGGGGCCTACAGGATACCCCCAGTAGAGTAACTGCTCCCTTCCTGTTCCTGACTTCCACCCATACTGACTCAAAAGAGGATCCAGCTACATTACCCACCCTTTCTGCAGCTGTAATAGTATCCCTGACCAGTAATGTCACCCTTCCTCCCCATTTCCTCCCTTCTCTATCCATTTTAAAGCACTGAAATCCAGGAATATTGAGAATCCATTCCTGCCCTGGTGCCAGCCAAGTCTCCGTAATGGCCACTACATCATAATTCCATGTATGTATCCAAGCTCTCAGTTCATCACCTTTGTTCCTGATGCTTCTTGCATTGAGGTACACACACTTTAGCCCTTCTACCTTAATACCCCTTATTCTGCTTCTCTTTCCTCAAAGCCTCTCTATATGTTAGATCTGGCTTTACTCCATGCACTTCTTTCACTGCTCTATTGCTCCGGGTCGCATCCCCCTTGCAAATTAGTTTAAACCCTCCCAAACCACGCTAGCAAACCTACCAGCAAGGATATTGCTCCCCCTCGAGTTCAGGTGCAACCCATCCAATCTGCACAGGTCCCACCTTCCCCAGAAGAGATCCCAATGGTCCAAAAATCTAAAACCCTGCCCCCTGCACCAACTCCTCAGCCACGCAATCAACTGCCATCTCCTCCAATTCTTACCATCACTATCACGTAGTACTGGCAGCAATCCTGAGAATGCCACCCTTGAGGTCCTGTTCTTCAGCCTTCTGCCTAGTTCCCAAAACTCACACTTCAGGACCTCATCCCTCTTCCTGCCTATGTCGTTGGTCCCAACATGTATCATGACTTCTGGTTGCTTTTCCTCTCGTACCAGGATGTCATGCACCCGGTCAGAGACATCCCGGACCCTGGCACCCAGGAGGCAACAAACCATATGGGTTTCCTTCTCACATCCACAATATCTCCTGTCTGCTCCCCCGACTACAGAGTCTCCAATGACGACAGCTCTCCTCTTCTCTGTCCCATCCTTCTGCCAGAGGCCAGAGGCCCTGCCACCGTGGCTCACACCTGGTCGGTTGTCCTCACTAACAGCATCCAGGACGGTAAACTTATTATTCAGGGGAATGTCTACAGGGGTGCTCTGCACTACGAGTCTACTCTCCTTTGCTTCCCTCCACCTCGGACTGTCACCCAACGACCTGCTTCCGGCAGCCTAGGTGTGACTACCTTCCTATAGCTCTCATCTATGACTGCCTCATTCTCCCTTATAAGTCGAAAGTCATCCAGTTGCTGCTCCAGATTTTGATATCTACATTGTAAGATACAATTTCCTCCATTTTTTCTCTTAATTTTGTTCTGGGGACTGTAAAGCACTGGCCTTGAAAATGGATGTGGCATTAACTGGTGCTAGGTTGCTTGATACAGGTAGTGCTTCGTAAAGGGGGGTGCTTTTTAAAAAACGTTTAGAATAAAAAATTAACCTCTAATCCAAAGATGTGCAGTTAGTAGGTAATTGGTCACACAAGTGTAATTGGGTGACGCGGGTTCATGGACTGATGGGGCCTGCTACTGTGCAGTATCTCTAAATAAAAATGGAGCACAGTGTCAAGCCTTTGCAATCCAACGTGTCCACACTGATTAATTACACTCTTGTGACCAATTAACCTTCCTATCCATACGTCCTTGTAATGTGGGGAAAAACTGGAGCACCTGTAGGAAACCCATGCAGTTACAGGGCAAACATACAAACTCCTTACAGTGACAGAATTGAACTTGGATTGCCGGCACTATAACAGCATTACACTAACAACTATGATACTGTCCTGCCCCAGGGCTTTCACCATTGGCTGGTAGGCATTCTGTACTTTTTTCATTTGGTAGAACTCAAATACTGTGCCTCAAGAAGCAGAATAGCTCAGGAGTGGTCCAAGTCAGAACCTACAAATATCAAATATAAAGAGGCAGTACATTGTTAAGGGCAAGACCCTTAACAGTGTTGATGTGCAGAGAGATCCCGGGGTCAGAGTTCAGAGCTCCCCGATAGCGCCAACACAGGTTGATAAGACATGGCATGCTTGCCTTTATTAGCCAAAAGTCAGGAAAGTGTTCAAAAGTCAGGAAATTAGGTTTTAGCTTTATAAAATTCCAGTTAGGCTGCATCTGGAATATTTCATACAGATCTTGTTGCCCAACATACAAAGGAATTTGAGCCTTTGGAGAGGGTGCAGAAGTGCTTTACGAGGATGCTGCCTGGATTAGAGGGCATATGCTATAATGAGAGGTTGGACAAACTTTCTTTAGAGCAGCAGAGGCTGAAGGGAAATCTGATAGACATTTATAAGATTATGAGAGGCATAGGTAGAGTAGATAGAATCTTTTTCCCAGGATTGAAATGTCTAATACCACAGGGGATATACTTAAGGTGAGAGGGGGCAATTTTAAATGAGATGTGAGGGGCAAGTTTTTTAAAATATAAACACAGAGTTGCGGGTGCCGGCAATGTGCTGTCTGGGGTAGGGGTAGAGGCAGAGGCAGATACATTAGGTAATTTTAAGAGATATTTAGCTAGGCACATGAATGTGAGGGGCTGATATGGACATTGTGTAAGCAGAAGGAATAAGTTTAGTTGGTCATCTGATTACTAATTTAATTGGTTTGGCACAAGACTGTGGGCTGAAGGGCCTGTTCCTGTACTGAACTGTTTAATGTTCAGTTAATAAAGCTCTCGTGTAAGCTACAATACTCGTGTTTTCTAAAATATAATTGTTGGCATAGAAAAGAATCTGCAATAAATATGGCCTTGTCTTTTCTGCTCTCACTGACAAAAACAAAATTTTAAATGAATAAAGTATTACAAACTGAGCTTTGAGCATTATAAGTACCAGACCTATGAAGTATTCCTCTTCTGTTCATTCAAGACCTCTTGGAAAAAAAAGCACTTATTCATTTAAAATTAAGTGCCAGGGCATGTAAACAAATACACACTTTCACAGCCCTTTTAAGCATGAGCAATGAGCCTTATCAAATTCATTCAGTTATGTCCTCAGAACACTGTTCTATGTTCTATCATATGACAAATTTTATATCATACTTAAAGAATCAATGTCTCCCCTGTAGTACAAGATGTCATATAGTCTGGAAAAGACTATAGCTTCTTAGCTTGTGGAAAAGATGAGCTGGAATTGGAAGGTCACTGCTGACACTCCAGCAAGAATACAACTAAAAATACCCTAAACTCCTGATCTTAATCCACATTGCACACTGGCAAGCCTGCCAGTTATCTTCACAAATATAAGCCCATTGAGCCATATGTTTTTCTCCTTTCAGACAAGGGTTTAAAGAGTGAAAAGAATGAGCTGATGTAATTTGACACAATGAACCTCCAGCTCAGCTAATATTCTCTGTTGCTGGCAATGCGAACATTGACTGATCATCCTTCATTTCATCTCATCTGAGGCAGGAGTTGGAAATTAGTGGGTCTGGAGCACAAACAGGCAAGGATGGCCAATTACTTTGCGTGAAACACTGACTGAACCAGATGGCTTTTTACAACAATCTCAGTTTTATGTTTACATTTGCTCCTGGGACTTCACATCTCATGAATCTGATTTGAGATTTTCTTAGGAAGTGATGAAGGTTAACTAGGGCAGGACAGCGGATGGTGTCTACGTGAAGCAAACTAAAAGATGGAGAAGCTCAACAGATCGGGCAGCATCGCAGATGGAAATGGAACAATCAAAGCTTTGGGTTGAGACTCTTCATCTGTCTACGTGGACTTTAGCAAGGCTTGAAAGGTAGTCTGAAAAGTAAGATCATAAAGGATTCAGGGTGAACTAGCAAATTGGCTTGGTAGAAGGTGGTGGTTGCAGAGAGTTGTCATTTAAATTCAAAGCCTGTGATCACTGCTGTGCCACAGGGATTGAATTCACTGTTATTTGTCACATATATTAACAATTGGGTAAGTTTGAAGATGACAACAAAATTGGTGGTATAGTGGACAGTAAAGAAGATCAGCTAAGATTACAATGTAAATAGGACAACTGAGGAAATGACAGATGGATTGAACTCTGACAGGGCAAGGTATTGCATTCTGGGTAACTAAATGGAGGCAAGATGTGCACAGTAAATAGTAGGACCCTGCAGTGTTGTACATAGAAATCTATAGCACATTACAGGTCTTTTGGCCCACAATATTGTGCTGACGACATAATCTACTCTAGAAACTGCCTAGAATTTCCCTACCATATAGCCCTCTTTTACGAAGCTCCATGTACCCAAGAGTCTTTTGTATCCTACTGTATCTGTCTCTACCACTGTTGCTGGCAGTGCATTCTGTGAAAAACTTGCCACTGACATTCCACCCTGGACCTACTTCCAAGTGTCTTAAAACTATGTCCCTTGTGTTATCCATTTCAGCCCTGGGAAAAAGCTTTGGTCAACCATGTGATCATCTTATATACCTCTATCAGGTCACCTCTCAGCGTCCGTCATTCCAAGGAGAAAAGGACAAGTTCACTCAACGTATTCTCATAAGGCACGCTCTCCAATCCATGTAACATTCTTGTAAATCTCCTGTGCATTCTTTCTATACTATCCACCTTCTTCCTGCAGTGAGGTGACCAGAACTGAACACAGTACTCCAAGTGGTGTTTGATCAAGGTCTTATATAGCTGTAACATTACCTCAAAGCCCTTGAACTCAATCCGATGGTTGATGAATGCCAACACACCATACACCTTCTTAACAACACTGTCGACCTGTGCAGCAGCCTTGAGTGCCCTATAGACATGGACCCCAAGATCTCTCCGATCCTCCACACTGCCAAGAGTCTTACCATTAATACTATATTCTGTCTTCAAATTTGATCTATCAAAATGAACCACCTCACACTTACCTGGGTTGAACTCCATCTGCCACTTCTCAGCCCAGTTTTGCATCCTATCAATGTCGCACTGTAACCTCTGACAGCACCTCCACACTATCCACAACACCCCCAACATTTGTGTCAGTAAATTTACTAACCCACCCCTCCACTTCCTCATCCAGGTCATTTATAAAAATCATAAAGAGTAAGGATCCCAGAACAGATCCCTGAGTCACGACCTCCATGCAGAATATGACCCATCTACAAATACTCTTTGCCTTCATTGGGCAAGCCAATTCTGGATCCACAAAGCAATGTCCCCTTGGATTCGATGTGTCCTTACTTTCTGAAGGAGCCTTGCATGGGGAACCTTATCAAACGTCTTACTGAAATCCATAAACACTACATCCACTGCTCTACCTTCAACGTGTTTTGCTACATTCTCAAAGAATTACATTTGGTTCATAAGGCATGGCCTGCCCTTGACAAAGCCATGCTGACTATCCCTAATCAGATTATGTCTCCCCAAATGCTCATAAATCCTGCCTCTCAGGATCTTCTCCAACAACTTACCCACTGCTGAAAACTCACTCTTCTAGAATAGAGACCCAATGGTACAGGCACATAATAACTGGAAAGTAGTGACACAACAGGGCAATGAAGATCTTGTTCAGCACATTTACTAACATCAATCTGGACAATAAGAGCAGAATTGGGGATGGCATGTTGCATTCTGTCCAAAGTTACCTTTGGTGATCTTCAACACAATAACCAAATACTTAATGAAAAGATTTATCACTTTAAAATGGTCCACCCAGCCCAATTATTTGCACTTTGAGAGAAATAATCAGCAGACTCCTGTTCATTTTGCTCCCTTCATTACAGAATGACAGGATTTAAAAAAAAAAGTCGAAATGATTCTTACCCTAACAACATTTCTATAACATAGTTTCTTGGATTGTTTCATAGGAAAGATTTCCAAATAAAACAAAAGCCACACTAGAGATTTCAGAACTGGTGCACTTTTTGCCTACAGGAGTTTTTCAACACTCTAAAATGCTCAGTAAATAGTCGCTGGACAGGCTGAAGAGCCCAAAGAGGTGTACTTATTGCTAATATTTATCACAGCATGCAACAGTTGTACATTATAACAGCTAAATGTACATCACCCCAACTTGGAAATGCATCTCATTTCTTCATCTTCATGGTGTCTTACTCTCAATCGCCCTACCCAATGTCATTGTGAGAGAACATTCACCCAAAGGACTGCAGCAATTCAGGAAGGGTGGGCAATAAAAGCTTTTAAAGTCTCTACTACTTATGTTCTCTTTTTTCACTGATTCCAATTTGAATAGCCGCAAGAAAACGAATCTCAAGGTAGTAGGGATATGGTGACATATACAGTACTTACTTCGATAATAAATTTACTTTGAACTTTGCCTCACTAGCCAATGCCTGAAAAATAAAGACATCCAGGCTAGAAATTTGATTTTCTGTTTGAGGGTACAGAATTTGGAGTGGCACAGTAGCATCGTGGTTATCGCAATCGCTTTACAGCACCAGCGATCATCAACGGGGATTGATTCCTGCTACTGTCTGTAAGAAGGTGTAATCACACTGTGACCATGTGGGTTTCTTCTCTCATTTCCAAGATGTACGAGTTGGGTTTAGTGCGTTGTGGCATGCTATGATGGCATGGGGAGTGTGGCAACACTAGCAGGCTGCCCCAGCACAATTCTCAGAGAGCTGGTCACTGATACAAAATGGCGTGCTTCATTGTATGTTTTGATATACATGTAACAAATAAAGCTAATCTCATCAGAATCAAATATTTTTATAGCATCACTGTTTTTAACCAATTCACTTGATATTGCATAAATTAAGTGAGTCACAGGTTCGTCATCATCAGTTAAAGTCCTCAGTAAATGATTCCATGGCCGTTACACAAACTATAGAAGAGTGACCCACTCCGAACAGGTATCACAAAAAAGTTGTCAAAGTTTCTTTTGAAAAAAATCTTTAAATTTGCATTGAAGATTCTAACTTCTAAGAAAACAGCTCAGAATTCTGACCACAAACTATACACACTCAGTACCTCCTGTACCTAACTGAGCATATGTTGACGGTCTTCAGCTGTTCTATCTGATCCACTTCAAGATTTGGTGTGTTGTGCGTTCAGAGATGCTATTCTGCACGCTGCTGCTGTAATGCCCGGTATTTGATTTCCTGTTGCCTTCTTGCTTGAACCAGTCTTGTCATTCTCCTACGACCTCTCTTATTATTAAGGTGTTTTTGCCCACAGAGCTACTTCTCACTGGATTTTTTTGTTTTTCGCATTATTCTTTAGCATTACTTTTATCGCATAAACTTTTTATAAACTGTTGTGTGTGAAAACCCCAGGAGATCAACAGTTTCTAAGATACTCAAACCTCCCCGTCAGGCACCAACAATCATTCCATGGTCAAAGCCACTTACATCACATTTCTTCCCCATTTTGCTGGTTGGTCTGAACAACAACTGAAGCACCTGATCATCTCTGCATGTTTTTATCTACTAAGTTGTTGCCACATAATTGCTGATTAAATATTTGCATTACTAAACAGGTGTACCTAATAGTAAGGCCAATGAATGTATAATTTCCTCAAAGGTCACTAATGGTTAATTTTCTGTAAGCTCTCGATCATTATTGTACATTCACTCTATATTACTGGCCAGTCAAGCTGCTGTGTCATTAAGCCAAAGACACAAACTCCGATTTTGCAATCCATCACAGATACAAATAAGTATCATCTCATTCTTTTTGAAAACATCAGGCCATACAAAACAGAAATTTAAAATATAAATTTAAAAATATACAAAATATGAATTTTGGTTATTGTTGATAAATCTATTATCATGATAACCAAGCTTAAATTGTTCAAAAGATTCTGATGCTTGGATGTATTTTTCTTCCCCATCAAAATTACTGCCAAATCATCTCCATCTGTCAATTCAGAGTGCAATGTATATTGAAGACTCTGTGTGTGTGTGTGTGTGTGTGTGTGTGTGTGTGTGTGTGCGCGCATCATGAAGACTGCAAGCAAACTTACTTTATTTTCTCCTTCAATTACTAGTATAGGTACTGTAGTTGAGGGCCAACGGTGCTTGGCTGGTAAGGGTTTGTCACAGTCCCATAAAACAATAACCTGAAAACAACCAATAATAGTTAGGCACAGAATTTACACTGATGCTAATCTCAGGGCAATTAAAATACATTTCATAAATTAAAATATCATTACTTATTCCAAAATAACGTCATATATTTTAATCTTGGAATATATCTGTTTTTCATACAATACAGATTTTGACAAGTTTTGTGATCCTAAACTAAATGGCATGTTTATTGGAAATATCACTATTTCAAAAGAAGGAACTGAATAAAAACAATAGAAATGTGTTTTCTAAGTCTGCAATTACAGCCAGAAATAAAAGCTTTTCAAGTTTACAGATGCAGTGAGATATGGAGGAACATTGTTTTATTATAGTAATGTCTCTGACTTTATTAATAATTTACACAACAGAAACTGCTTTTATTCACTGGGCAGCCAAAGTACACTAAATAAAATCATGTAGGTTTGATTGTTAATCTGTGCTCAGTTAGTAATTTCAATTTCTGTCACTGTAGGAGCAATGTGATTGTGATCAGCTCACGGGGCAGAAGGAGGGAAGAAGTCTATATACATTCCAATATCTGGTAGTTATAAGACCCTTAGGCATAGAAGACCCACCTGGCCCACTGAGTCTGCTCCAGCATTCATTCTTAGCTGATTTTTTTCCCCAATCCTATTCATCTGCATTCTCTCGGTAACCCTTAATCCTCTAACTTGTCAAGAACCAATCAGCCTTAAATATACCCAATAACCTGGCTTCCAAAGCTCACTGTGTCAATGAATTCTACAGATTCTCCTCCACCTTCTGGCTGAAGAAATTCCTCTCCGCAGTTTGAAAGGGACATCACCTGATCCAAGGTTCTTCTACCAATGGAAACATCCTATCAACACCCAGTTGATCTAGGTCTTTCAGTGTTCAGTAGATTATCTTAACTATGCTTTGACTATGTTATGACCATTAGACCATAAGAAATAGGAGCAGAATTAGGTTATTTTCCCTAATTGAATCTGCATTTCTTCATGGCTGATTTATTTTCCTCTTAGCCCCAATCTCTTGCCTTCTCCCTGTAACTCCTCATATCCTAATGAAGAAGCTATCAACTTCTGCCTTAAATAAACTCAATGAGTTGGCTTCAATAACCACTGGTGGAAATAAATTCCAGATTCACCACCCTCTGGCAGAAAAAATTACTCCTAATCTCCATTTATAAATGGAAGTCCCTCTATTCTAACTAAGGCTGTGCCCTCTGGTCTTAGACTCCCCTACCATAGGAAACATTCTCTCCACATTCATTCTATCAAGGCCTTTCAAGCATTAAACAGGTTTCAATGAGATTCCACCACCTCCACTTTCTTCTAAATTCCAGTTAAGGCAAAAAGAACAACTGCAGTCAAACTAAAGCTTGTCATTAAAACTGACATTGATAGTAGCCTAAGACGAGCTTTCCATCGGCTGCTACTATTTGTAGGACTACAGCCTAACCACACAATACTTGCAGAGACACGAACCACAGCTCCCCATCTCCAATCTTGAATGACAATGTAAACTATGTAATTGCTAAATTGAATGGAGAAATGGACAGCCTACCTGGGCACAATATTGACTCTTAGTTACTGCCAGCAGGAGCTTTAATATCGGCTGTGACTGCGAAACCAGCGGAGTCACTGCATGGATAATGGCAGTAAACTTTGTTGAAGGCATTATACCTGAAACAAAAAAATCAGAGAAGCTATAAAAAACAGAAGCTAAAAACAACTAGAGAGGATGACTATAACAACATTAAACCTTGTAACTGAAACTTGGCTTTCCGTATTAGGAAATCCAACACCACCAGACTCGGAATTGCTGGAGTGGGTAAGTTTATATTTGCTCTGTAGCTTTTCTCTTCAACCTTTAGCTTGAAATCTTTTCTCCACTGCAAATTGTTGGTACTGTGATTTGATAATGATATGGAAAGATCAATGTGGTATCTGATGTCTTGGTGAATGGATCAAAATGGTTATATCTTGTTGGATAAAACAAGGTCAGAAAAGCCAAAGAAGCAAATAAGGGTTGTATGAAATACAGGGCAAGTAGAATTAAAATGTTTGCAAGTAGAATGCAAACATTGCAACAGATGGAAAGAATATTAAACACAGGAATATACTATTGCCATTAAACATCTATTCCTTTTAGAGTCAGAGCATTACAGCACAGAAACAAGCCCTTTGGCCCATCTAGTCAATGCAGAACTATTATTCTACTTAGTCCCATCAACCTCCACTCACACCATAACCCTTCATATCTATCCTATCTGTGTATTATCCAAATTACTCCTAAGTGTTGCAATCAAACCCACATCCACTACTACTGCTGGCAGCTCGTTCCACTCTCTTATCACCAGTGAAGTTCCCTCTTCGGTTCTCCTTAAATAATTCACCTTTCTTCTTTAATCTATGACCTCCAGTTCTAGTCTCACTCAACTTCAATGGAAAAATACTTGTATTAATCCTATCTATACCCCCCATAGTTTGTATTTCTGGTCAGATTAGGCTAAGAAACATTGTAAAAACACAAGTCAGGTCATTGAGTATTCAAAGACTTGAGCTCTAACTTTACAGCAAATTTGCAGTTAAAGCACAGGTGAAGAAACCTCTAGGAGGCTGAGTAAAGTTGATGGAGAAGTTCTCCTCTTATGAAGCGAACAGTACAAGAGTACAAACTGACCAGCAATTGCTGATTTTACTATTCACAGGGCAACTCTTCCTCATTTCAAACTGCTGCATGATTTATGCTCTAATAAAATGTGCCATATACTCAATAATTCTCAATAAATACAAATCTGATAGACAAAAAAGACTCATTCCAGAAATAATCTGAACACCAATCAACTTTGCATTCCTGTCATTACAGACTTGCACCTGTAATGTTTGAATGCATTCATTGTATTTTCTTAAACCATTTTTGTCTGTGGCCATCCTAAAACATCAGAAGTGAGTAAAGACCAAGGATCGCTTCTCTGGTATTTCTCCATTCATAAAATACCTCTGCAACCACATCAATAGATTACCAATGAATTATAAGATTGCATTAGAGATACAGGTTTCCCCTGCTATCTGAAGGTAGAGCGTTCCTATGAAACCTTTCGTAAGCCGAAATGGTGTAAAGCGAAGAAGCAATTACCATTAATAGCAATGGGAAAAAATTTTGAGCATTCCCAGACCCAAAAATAACCTACCAAATCATACCAAATAACACATAAAAACTAAAATAACACAAACATATAGTAAAAGCAGGAATGATATGATAAATATACAGCCTATATAAAGTAGAAACATTGTATGCATAGTGTAGTTTCATTTATCAGAATCGGGAAGAGCAAGCCAAAACCCATTTGGAGAGAAAAATAAAATCAGCACATACACGCATACACGCACAACTGCCCGCACAAGGCTTCATGGTCATTGTAGTCTTTCTCGAGGTAAACACATGTATAAAGCAGGTGTCTTTTTTTTTGTAAAAGTGAAAATCCTCTTTGGTTAGCGAAAACAGGTACTAATGTAGATCTTTCGTAACAGTGAGCTGTCGTAAAGTGAACGTTCGAAAAACAGGGTCCACCTGTACTTGCAAGCCCTTTTACTTGAATGCCCTTTTAGCCCTTGAATGGAAATAGTTTAACATCCAGGTTCCAGGTTATTCTGAGAAGTTAATTTATGACCAACAAAGTTTGTAACGTACACTTGCTATTATTTTTTTACACAAGTATTGAAATATACAAAGGATTAACAATGTACAGTATTGATATCTGATCATGATGTACAAATTTAAATGATTACTTACCTAGATAAGAATAATAAAAAGGAAAATCTCCTAGATAGGTTGAATACTGTGGCTGACTGAATAATCCTCCTGGAGGTTTATTCCAAATTAAGCCATTGCGAGACATATGGTTAAAAATTCTGTCTTGAATTATCTGTAAAAGAATATATATTATTAGCAATACCAATGTCTTCCTACTGCAAAGGATGAATCTTCAGGTGACATATCCAATGCATGAGTAACTGCTCTCTGCTCAGTTCCCCATTCGTCCAGTTTCTTAATCTGTTCCACCATAATAAATATTTGAACACTGCGTGAAGATACAACTATTGTCATGAATGTGTATTATAAAATCTACAGGGCTTCCCAGATATACAAAGGAAAAAAATTAGATTAAGTGAAAACTCAAACCAAAATGACATTTCATGTTATTTTCAGTTCTGCAGCAGATGTCAGAAATCTGTCATAAAACTTCACTATCTTGAAAATATACCAACATAAGTTTTTGAAATAAATATTAATAACATTTCATTGTTTTGAATGAGCAATAAAAGTATACAGAATATTCTGCATCCTTTCATGCTATGTTATGTAAAATACAAGTTATAGAGGAGTTTTAACAAGATGGATATATCCTTTTGCAGGAGAACCTAGAAACTGTCCCTATCTTCACCAGCTTCAATTTCCAGGTGTGAACATCTGTTTCAGTCCAACCACGTTGGTGTCAGACCCAAGAGAGGTTCTACTAGAAACTGTAGGTTTCTACAGTTATATTAAAAGCAAGAGGACAGTGAGGGATAAAATTGGCCCCTTAGAGAATCAGAGTGGTCAGCTATGTGTGGAACCGAAGGAGATGGGAGAGATTTTGAATGATTTCTTCTCTTCGGTATTCACTAAGGAGAAGGATATTGAATTGTCTAAGGTGTGGGAAACAAGTAAGGAAGTTATGGAACCTATGACAATTAAAGAGGTGGAGGTACTGGCGCTTTTAAGAAATTTAAAAGTGGATAAATGTCCGGGTCCTGACAGGATATTCCCCAGGACCTTGAGGGAAGTTTGTGTAGAAATAGCAGGAGCTCTGACGGAGATCTTTAATATGTCATTAGAAACGGGGATTGTGCCGGAGGATTGGCGTATTGCTCATGTGGTTCCATTGTTTAAAAAGGGTTCTAGAAGGAAGCCTAGCAATTATAGACCTGTCAGTTTGACATCAGTGGTGGGTAAATTAATGGAAAGTATTCTTAGAGATAGTATTTATAATTACCTGGATAGACGGGATCTGATTAGAAGTAGCCAGCATGGATTTGTGTGTGGAAGGTCATGTTTGACAAACCTTATTGAATTTTTTGAAGAAGTTACGAGGAATTTTGAAGAGGGTAAGGCAGTGGATGTAGTCTATATGGACTTCAGCAAAGCCTTTGACAAAGTTCCACATGGAAGGTTAGTTAAGAAGGTTCAGTCGTTAGGTATTAATGCTGGAGTAATAAAATGGATTCAACAGTGGCTAGATGGGAGATGCCAGAGAGTAGTGGTGGATAATTGTTTATCGGGATGGAGGCCGGTGACTAGCGGGGTGCCTCAGGGATCTGTTTTGGGCCCAATGTTGTTTGTAATATACATAAATGATCTGGATGATGGGGTGGTAAATTGGATTAGTAAGTATGCCGATTATACAAAGGTAGGAGGTGTTGTGGATAATGAGGTGGATTTTCAAAGCTTGCAGGGAGATTCATGCCGGTTAGAAGAATGGGCTGAACGTTGGCAGATGGAGTTTAATGCTGAGAAGTGTGAGGTTCTACATTTTGGCAGGAATAATCCAAATAGAACATACAGAGTAAATGGTAGGGTATTGAGGAATGCAGAGGAACAGAGAGATCTAGGAATAACTGTGCATAGTTCCCTGAAAGTGGAGTCTCATGTAGATAGGGTGGTGAAGAGGGCTTTTGGAACGCTGGCCTTTATAAATCAAAGCATTGAGTACAGAAGTTGGGATGTAATGCTAAAGTTGTACAAAGCATTGGTAAGGCCAAATTTGGAATATTGTGCGCAGTTCTGGTCACCGAATTATAGGAAAGATATCAATAAATTAGAGAGAGTGCAGAGACGATTTACTAGGATGTTACCTGGGTTTCAGCAATTAAGTTACAGAGAAAGGTTGAACAAGTTAGGTCTCTATTCATTGGAGCGTAGAAGGTTGAGGGGGGATTTGATCGAGGTTTTTAAAATTTTGAGAGGGATAGATAGAGTTGACGTGAACAGGCTGTTTCCATTGAGAGTAGGGGAGATTCAAACTAGAGGACATGATTTGAGAGTTAGGGGGCAGAAGTTTAAGGGAAACACGAGGGGGTATTTCTTTACTCAAAGAGTGATAGCTGTGTGGAATGAGCTTCCTGTAGAAGTAGTAGAGGCCAGTTCAGTTGTGTCATTTAAGGTAAAATTGGATAGGTATATGGACAGGAAAGGAGTGGAGGGTTATGGGTTGAGTGCGGGTAGGTGGGACTAGGTGAGATTAAGGGTTCGGCACGGACTAGGAGGGCCAAGATGGCCTGTTTCCGTGCTGTGATTGTCATATGGTTACTTCCTCATCCTGAGAAGTGCACAAGAGCATCTTCATCCAAAAACATCATGCTCATCTATAATAAATGCTGATTTAGTGATGATTTTCCTTAATGACTTTAGCTTCTGTGAAAAATCTTTCACTGCCAAAATAACTGCAGAATTATACCTAATGTGCAAGTGTTTAAACTCCTCGAAAAACATGAATCAGTCATGGCTAGCCTTGAATTTATTGCAAACAAAAATCTGCAGATGCCGGAAATCCAAGCAACACACAAAATGCTGGAGGAACTCAGCAGGCCAGGCAGCATCTATGGAAAAAAGTACATTTAATGTTTTGGGTCTATCCTTTTGAATTTCTCGCAACATTTTGTGTGCGTTGCTTGAATCTATTGGATCTTTCAAAGAATTCATCCCTCACCACATATTCTTTTAAGTTTTGCCATGAGGATCATGCACTTTTCTAAATCACTCTCAAGGGTGCATGCCACTGATTGCAATTCGATAACCTCATACTTACATCTCTTCCTTTAACTGTTCATATATCTACAGAAAAATGGAGATTTTTCTAGAAAAGTAAGATCCCTCACTATGCTTCTAGTCTACACTTTAGGGATTTACTTCCGTTGTTGTTGTCACTTTCAAGCATGTGTAGACTACACTACTATAGATAACTGGCTTATTAGTTAACCATGACAGCCACTTCTTTGGGACAATTCTTAAAGAACAAAAGCAAATCATGAAAATTGCTGAGATTCCCTTTGTTTATTTGGGATACTATGCCACTTCATTTGGGGAAGAGGACTTGCCAAACAGGTTTTAACTAGCCTCAATCGTACGCAGCTGTGTGTCTGTTCAATGCGACACCATGCATTTTAAATAGCATCAGTTACATGTACTCGAGTTCAAAAAGCAGTGATCTTTGTCACTGATAGTTGGCAAGAAATAAGCATTGATACTTGGAGATGTTAGAAACTGTCAGAAGTGAAAATGAAATAATTTCACTTCTTCAACAAGCCAGGAACTATGAAGAATTTGAAGGTATTGGCAATCATCTTGAAAGTTGCCTTTGGTCCCCAATGGTCTCAGCTGTGGCTCCATGCAGCTGCTTGAATGTGACTGTACATTGCTTCGACAGGCGGGCTAAACTAGGTGAGTGTAGCCAACAGCTTTATAAGCCGGTGAGATAGGAACATGCCTGTCCTAGCAGGCAAAGTCAGCTCTAGTAGGCTAGGCTGGTATCATCTATAGTGAAATCTAACAACCAGGTAAGTGGTTCTGTGATGTGTAGAGAGCGAAGAACATGACGAGGCACGAAGTAGTCATGGTCATCCACAGCAACCAGGGAAGGCCCCAGTCCTGATATCTACTCGTACCACCAGACCTGGACTTCTGAGAGGCTGAGTGCGCTCCATTTGAACAGCTTTCCCGCACAGGTTTCTTGTGATCATTGGATATGACAGACAGCCACCAGTAGTATTGGTAGTGCTTTGTATTCCACTTAAATGCATAATTTGTGACTCAGTTGAACAATAGTGTTTTTTTTGTTAGCATTTTAAATTATTTCCATGAAACTTCAGCTAATTGGGCCAAAATGTTCAAGTCACGATGTGTCCCAATGAACCAGAATTCACTGAATGGCAAGTTTCAAAGATCAATGTCAATAGGAACCCCACAAGTCAAACGGCTGCTGTCTGGTGTCTCAAGGCGTTCAAGTAAAATGATTAAACTATTGGATAGGGATTTTCATATGTAACGCACTGGTTAAGAGTTTACTGCTAATGCTGTCGAGTATTTCATTTAATAGATTTTTGTAGTAGTGTGTTCTGCTGATTGGGTTTCAGTTAGAAATAAAGGGTTGTGTTATTCATTTAGGAGTGTTACGTCAGTCAGTCAGTATGGTGGAATTGAGAGAAGGTTCTGGAGAAAGCCAGGAGGAGAGATTTTTGTGATGGACACTGTGATGGGTTGAAGTCTTTTTGGCGGGAGCTGGGAAAAGACAAGAGGGAAGATGGCTGAGGATGCTGTCCTGGTTGCACAGGGTGCTTTGTGCAGATGAATGACTTCAAGGAGGAAGGGCCAATATTCCAGTGAAGGAGTCTGTTTGTTCGAGATGGATTTCTGTAACATTTGGAAGACAGTGTGTGCTTTCCCACAGACCGTGGGACCAGCTCGCGAGTTACAGACAACTTCAACATGAGCTCCAACTTTATATGCGCGTGGGGACTGGGTTAACTGTAATGGGCCCTTTCATTTTTTTCCCTTTTCTTTTTCCTACTAATTGTTTGATAAAGCTAAAATTCGTAAGTATGCATTTTTCATATTTGTCTGCAGCGTACAATCTGTTATTTCTTGGCAATGGCTAATTGCATGGGGGGGGGGGCAGTATTTACACAGATCACGGTTCGGATGGTTGAAACATCCCAACTTCCCGACCCTAGATGCAGAGTTAAAGAAAAGTGGTTTTCTCACTGCTGAGTCCAGTTGCTGTTAGCGAGGTGCTAACAAACTGTTTTCCAAGATGCCCAGTAAAAAGAAGTTTCACATATCATTGTTGTTCATTAATTATATTAACAAAGGTGAACAGGAGGTTCTTGCAATGTCCAGACAGGATACAATAGAAACATGTTGAAGACTAGTTCCTATTGCAGGTGACCCTCATCTTACAGCCATTTCAGGTAATGGAAGTTCACAAATCACTACCCCAAATTTAACATGTACAGAATAAAATTCACTTTTATGGAATTTATGCAGAAAAACCTCCTTGATGTATATGCAGAGGAGTTGGTTTCAGGTTACTGAAAATCATGATATGGACCGTTTTCTAGGAACACGAGCCACCCCAACCCCCCACCTCAATCCTTATAATATGGAATTAGAAATGGACATCTTTCTGTGTATTCAGGAATGTTTGTTGACGTGAGAAAAGCTTTGTTAATCAAGCCATGGTCTCTAAATAGTCAATTGCATCATAGCAAACATTTGCAAATTGAGTAGCTGTGTAACCATGTGGCAAAAATTATGACCTTAGACGTCACACAGAACCAGTCACCCCGGACTCAAATCCCCAGCTAAGCTGAATTTGCATTTTTATAGCTATAGGAACAAATGGGGCTGCAAAAGATTGAATAGTGGAAGGCAAGAGAAATGACAAATCTGCTTCTTACAGCTGATTGTGATTCTCCTACACTGGGTGAAAAATTTGGATGATGGTTCAGAATGGTTATTTTCAGAAAGCTGACTAGGCTTTTCATTCAACAAAATTAGCACTGGGAACTTTGGTTGATCCATTACATTCATTTATTCCCATTGTCTCCCCCACTCACCACAACTTCCAAAGCCCTATCCACTTCTGCCATCCACACCCTCCTGTACATAGATCCAATGCTCACTATGATGGGGAGAAAGCTTTAAATATTGTAACATCTTGAAGAATTTTAATGAGGTGCTCAAGTTATAACAGAATTATTGCTGTAAATGCTAGCTAGTCCATCTTATCACATGCAATGAATTAAACTTCCCGTATCTAGGCTATATAGTAAGTACATGTTTTCCTGCTGGGGAATACAAAGCACATCTTCAAAATTTTAATTCTTTATAGATTGATTCTAGCTTTTAAGAACGGAGACTTTACGGTGAATCTCAAGATAAGGGTAGACTTGTCACATGGCCTCACTAATCAATTCATCATTGATAGCAGCTGTGCAATCTACGCATTGAAATTATAAGTTGGGCATACTTCCAAATGGATGATCATATTGGTCTGATTACCCCACCAATTTAGCAGTAGAAAACAGTAATAAATAATTTAACAATATTAAAAGTATTTCATAAAATTGGTAACTTCAATCTTTATAAAATGTAATTCTCATCAACCCAAACTTTGTGAAGTTACTCAACTAAAATGAATGGAAGTGAGAAGCTGCTGATTGTTTACAAGGCCACAGTGTGAATGACATCTAAATAAATATGCTAATATACATGCACACAAATTAAAATATTCAGTACTCGCTTCCATTCATGAAGCTTGATGAACACAAGTAGTATGGCATGCTGCAGACAACTTAATTGGCTATAGGCCCCCTGAGAACTAAACCCATTTATACTGTCACTGCATTTACATGTACAGAATAATTTTGTGGCATTGGATAAGGTTTCCATATACAATTAAATATGCTCCTTGTAGACTTAAAATTTTACAGTAGACATAATCACAAGTAGAAATTAATCTGATGAATGATCTCTAAATGGGTTTAAAAACTTCAATCTATAGTTGTTGATTCAGAAGGTTCAAAACATTTTTATAAAGTATGAATGAATTAAAGGTTAAATTGCAAAGTCATACTCACTTCTAATGTAGTCAATACTATCCTCTCAACTGAAGAAAAATAAGCGTCCCATAAAAACTGTGTTTGTTGCCTAAGTGCTAAGATTTTGTTCTGATTAATAGATCTTACAGTAGACGGTATCTGTAAGACAAGGAAATGCATGATCAGTAATTGTACAAAATGTAAACTTCATTAAGTTTACTAATTGATCAATACTTTACCTTCCCAGAGGAAAACTAACAATTTATTGCTTCAGTTTGGTAATAAATTTGCAAGACACTTGTGTAACAGTACATGTGAATCAGACCAACAAATAATAAAACAGATTTCAGGTTAACAGTGCCATCTCTGCACATCCTTCCTTTCCCCAGTGGAGAAAGCGTAAATCAAACCATTGTTTTAAAAAGATATAAAATGACAATTTCCACTGATTGATCATTCTGAGTCATTGCATTTAAAAAAAATCATAAACATGAAGCTTCAAATATATTTTTATAAGTTACTTCGTTTTACTAACATTAACAGCACTTCCTTGAATAGTTTATGTTTCATTCTAGGACAGAAAGGCAATGTGCTTCCGTTTAGAGCCTTAAATCAACCAAGATGAACAAAATAACAGGAGCAAGCTCATCATTACTCCAGAGACTGAGGATAAAAATCAAAGAATGACAACAGCAGTTGGCATGTAGGGGGATACATCACATACTTCTGTGCCCTGGTGGTTGGATTTTGACTTTTTATTCCCAAATAGGGCTTTGCAAATATGCTAGATGCAAATCCAATGCCATGTGGTAAATCAAAATTAATTTAAGTAATGAATGCAAAATTAGAAATAAAAAAGTAGTGAGGTAGAGTTCATGGGCTCATTGTCCATTCAGAAATCGGATGGCAGAGAAGCTGTTCCTGAATCATTGAATGTGTAACTTTAAGCTCCTGTACCTTCTTCCTGATGGTAGCAATGAGAACAGGGAATGTCCTGGGTGATGGGAGTCTTTAATGATGGATTCCTTAAGCGAAGATGAGCAGATAAATTGTGGAGCAGCCACTAAAGCCAACCCATATTTGGCCTGAATAGTGCTGGTTATTTAGGTGAGTGCAAATAAGTTCTTGCATTGGTTGGAACAGAAAAAGGAATGAGAGTTCTAGGGATTTCAGTAATTAGAAGTATGGTGGTTGGAATACAGGTATTACTGTGGCCATTACATAAAGGACAGGGTAGAATGCTGCTTACGGTTGTTAATGAATGGGCAGCGAAATTCTGGGGTGGATTACAGATAGCCAGTGACATAGGCTGTCAGGTAAGCAATGTCTAGATTACAGGGAGCTAAGAATAAGATTGAAAAGCCCCAAACCCCTTAAGAATATTGCTGAGGGCAACCTGCATCAACTAGTGAGGCCATGTGACGAGCTAGGGCCTCAGTCAACATGATTAGGTTACATGCAGGTCAGAACAAGCTCTGCATATTAAATGCTGAGACAGACCCACTAACCCAGCCCTCCACATTACCATTTCTAATTTCCTGTCAATCACGTTATGTACAGACACTTCTGTGCCTAGCTTCACTCAATCTATCTATGTATTTAAATTATTGTATTTTTAAAATGTTGTTCTTTATCTTATTAGGTTTTTAGTGCTAATTCAAAACCAGAGAAACAATAATTTTGTTCTCTTTTACACTTGTATACTGGAAATTACATTAAGCAAACTTCATTATTAGACATTAATCTTGTGGAGGTAAAGCCATGTACCTTTTGTTTTAAAAAAAACACTTCAGTGTCAAGAATAATGCAAAGCATTCTTAAGGTTATTTTTTAGATTAGCTTTTTTGTCAGATGTACATCAAAAGATACAGTGAGATGTATTGTTTATGTCAAATCAGATCAGCGAGGTTTGTGCTGGGCAATCCACGTATGCTACCACACTTTCAGCACCAACATAATATGCCACAAACTCACTAACCCTAAATATACATCTTTGGAACGTTGGGGAAACTGAAGCACTTGGAGAAAACTCTTGCGGTCACAGGGAGAATGTACAAACTCTTTACTGGCAGTGGTAGGAATTAGATCTAATTGCTGATTGCTGCACTGCAATAGCATTATGCTTAATTCCTATGCCACCATGCCATCCTCAAAGTGACTAAAATTTAAACGTTTAAGACAATTTAAAGAAATTAAAAGATTTATATAGTTATCAAAAACTTCAATGAATTCAGTGTACCTGATAAAAGTCATAACAGCCAGAAACTACCTCAGGGCAGAAACGTCCGATACCAGGGGGCATAATTTTAAAGTGACTGGAAGAAAGCAAGGGGGGTGGTGAAAATGTCAGAGGTAGTGAGTGAGGGAATGCCCTGTTGTTGGTGTTAGTAGAGGCAGAAAAAATAGGGGGATGTAAGAAATTCTTAGATAGAAGACAGAAAAATAAGAGGAAAAGACCATAACATATAGGAGCAGAATGAGGCCTTTCGACCCATCAACTCTTTTCCACTATTTTGTCATGGTGGATCAATTTCCCTCTCAACACCAATCTCCTGCCTTCTCCCTGTATCCCTTAATGCTGTGACTAATCAAGAATCTACCAATCTCTGCCCTAAATGTACCCAAAGACTTGGCCTCCACAGCCACCCGTAGCAATGAATTCCACAGATTCACCACTCTCCGGCTAAAGAAATTCCTCCTCATTCCATTCCGAATGGATGTTCCTCTGTTCTGAACAAATCTCTAACGGGGAGCTATGTAGGGAGGAAGGAATAGATTGATCTTAGAATAGTTTAAAATGTCAGGCTGAAGGGCCTGTTCTGTTGTGGTATTCTATGATCCATTTTGGTTTTCCTAAAAAACTTGGAACACTATTTAAAAATATGATTGCAAATGCAATTAAACAAAACCTGCAAATCACCTTGTAGCTGAAAGAAATGAATGTTAATACAGTCAGGTGATTGATCAGAGGGAGGATCCTTCCAAAAATATTTGGGAATTCCAGCAAACTGCTGCTCAATCATCGGATTAGGAGTCTGGAAACAGCCAGTGGAACTCAGCCAGCAACTCTGAGCTTCCCGCATTTCAGTTAGGTACCAGGATCTCTGGCAAGCTTGGCAGCAAAATAGAGGCTATTGTGTATCAATCTAGTTGCTGTGACTAACAATTATCTGGAAAGTGAAGTTGTTAAATGTTTTAATCACTGTTTTTATGAAAAAGCATTTAATACATCTCAGAAGCCTATAATTGGCCTCCTGCTGTATGCCAGTGTGTGGCTTAAATTGCAGTTCAACTGAAAACAGGAAATGAAAATAAAATTAAAAAATCACAGCTGGAAAATTCATTGCAAGTACAACAATGTGGTATGAAAATAATCTCTATGCCACTTGCACAGAATATCATTATTAGAAAATAATAGACTGGGAAATTTAATTTTCCTAATGATTACTGTGCATTATAAATTCTAGTGTCAGTCATCACACTAACAGCCCTGAGAATAAATGAATATCAACATATATACAAGAATGACCATTATATTCCTAAGTAATTTTAGAAAAACATGGTTTAAGTTTAAATCATATTAAAACTTAAATATTTAATGCAACTTTATAACAGTTTTCTGAACTGTAATCTTGATTCAATATTAACCATGTAACCAAAAATGTCAGATTCAAGTGATGCAAGTGCAGTGGGATAATTGTTTTCCTAACATAGCAGGAACTGTCGACGTCATTAATGGAGGCCCCTGCTTTCAGCAACACAAATACACATACCAAAGGAATTGGTAATGCCTTTCTACAGACTCAAAGCAATGCATCATGTGGAAACATAAACATAAAAGATTCTGCAAATGCCAGAAATTCAGAGCCACACAGACAAAATGCTAGAAGAATTCAGCAAATCAGGCAACACTTATGGAAAGGAATAAAGAGTCGACATTTTGGGCTGAGACCCTTCTTCAGGACCGGAAAGGAAGGGGCAAGATGCCAGAATAAAAAGATGGAGGGAGGAGGAGGAGGACTAGTTAGAAAGTGAAGCCGGGTGGGTGGGAAAGGCAAAGGGCTGGAGAAAAAGGAATTTGATAGGAGAGGACAGTGGATCATGGGAGAAAAGGAATAAGGGGCACCAGAAGACAGTGACATGCAGATGAGTAGAGGTACGAGACCAGAGTGGGGAATAGAAGAGGAAAAAGAAAAAAAATACTGGAAGAAGAAATTGAATGTTCACACCATCGGGTTGGGAGCCACCTGGATAGAAAATGGGGGTTTTGCTCCTCCACCCGAGAGTGGCCTCATCTTGTCAGAAGAGGAGACCATGGGAAAGGAGATAGGGATTAAAATGATTGGCCACTAGGAAGTTCTGCTTTTGGCAGTCGGAACAGAAGTGTTCGATGAAGTGGTTCCCCAGTTTACAATGGGTCTCACCAACGTAGGAGGCCGCATTGGGAGCTCCGGATACAATTGATGGTTCCAACAGATTCACAGAGGAAGGACACTTTGGGGCTCTGAATGGAAATGAGGGAGGAGGTTAATAGACAGATTTAGCATTTCTATCACTTGCAGAGCTATGTGCCAGGTGGGAGACAGGGGGGGGGGGGGGTGGGTGGGGGAGGGTGGTTGGTGGTTGGATCCTTTTGAAGATGGCAGATATTGTGGAGAATGATGTGTTGTATAGAGGCTCATTGGGCTGTAGATAAGGACAAGTGGTACTCTATCCCTGTGAAGATGGCAGGATGGGGTGAGTGTGGATGTATGTGTAATGGAGGAGATGTGAATGAGGGCAGCATTAATGGTGGAGGAAGGGAAACCCTGTTCTTTGAAGGATATCTCCGATGTCCTGGAAAGGAAAGCCTCATCCTGGGAACAGATGTGGCAGAAACAAAGGAACTGAATAAAGCAAATAGCCTTTTTTTATATACAGGAGACAGGGTGGAAACAGGTGGTAAGATAGTCTTGGGAATCAGTAGGTTTATAAAAGACGTCAGTAGATAGAGAAAGAGGAGAAAGAGATGTCATTCTCTTTTCTGAATTTTCAATCTAAATTCATGCAGCTTCTAAACAGAGTTAAATAAAGATTTAGTTTTACTATAAATATCAAGAGAAGCAGACGCAATAGGCCAGACGGCTTGTTTCATATGGTAACATCCTATTTAAACCTGCCTTTAAAAAAATTCTAATTTGATAGGTAAAAATTACAATAACCAATCTTTAAGTTGATTAAATATTAAAACATTAATATTTCTCCAGCCTATAGAAGCTACTTGAAAAACCTTAGCTTGTCATATTCTGTAGTATTATCTTTATTCATCCAAGCACCTGATTTTATTTGCTGCATTTATTAATTCCAAGGTGCACTTGACAACATTGTAACTCAAGAGTGGTATCTATTCCTGACTTTACAACTATGAGATTTCTGTTACTACTTGCACCTCTTTATTCTTGACCTATCTCCCTACAACATCACTGGCCTGTTTCTATCTACCATACGTCTTAATTTAAAATGCTCATTAAATAATCTATACCAGTTTCAAAATCTGAAGCGCCTTCTCCATATTTATTGATTCTAGACAGAATCCTAGTCCAATATATTTTCTCCATCATCACACCTCCAATACAGAGTGCAGAACAAGATTGCAAGCAATACACTTGTTAAGTCTTGTTGGAGATAACAGAACGCTCTATACCTTTTTTATGCCATGGACCCTTACCAT
The DNA here is from genome assembly GCF_030144855.1 of Hypanus sabinus. Taxonomy (NCBI): domain Eukaryota; kingdom Metazoa; phylum Chordata; class Chondrichthyes; order Myliobatiformes; family Dasyatidae; genus Hypanus; species Hypanus sabinus. Next base: position 200,467,978 of record NC_082706.1, read on the forward strand.
TAACTGACGGGTCCGTGAACCCCAGGTTAGGAACCTCTGATCAACAGCAACCAATTACAGGTAATGGAAATAAAAAAAACTCAAATTAAAAAGATAAAATTGCAGAGATTCAGGAACCCTAAAATAAAAATCAGGAAATACTAGTAGGTTGTATATGTGGGAAGAGAAAAAGTTAACATGTCAAGTAAATTTTTGTACTTATTATTTAAAATAAAAACCAGTTGTTTTTCTACCAATAATTTACAACTTCTGTCTTGCAGTCCATCCTCACAGACTGAATTTTTTCAAAATAGCTTAAGTTTTTTTTAAACAAGGGGTTACAACACCCCACTTCCCCCCAACATACCTGCAGTAGCAACCTTTCATCTCCAATGACAATAGCTTGGTTCCAGTCGATGACTTCTGAAAATGGCAATTCCCAGCCATTACTTAACATAACTGGAATACATGCAGCCTGCAAAGGAAATACGGAAACTAACTGAAAATGTACAAAAGCATTTTGAAAATAAATATTGCTAAAAAGATATGAAATTAAAAATATCCTTTATTAATTGTGACTCAATCTAGAGCTGTAGTATTTATTTAATAGAAGATTTTCACAATTGTCATTTCTCTTCCAGTTTGGAACTTAAGCTTCCTTTTCCACATTTCCCAGAAGAGAGATTTATATTCAGTGACTGGGAAAAAAATATCACAACATGAAGCATCTCAAAATTCTTAGGATCTAAGCACCACTGGCATTTATAGCCCATTATTAGGTTTGCTAGGTTAAAAAGTTAAACAGTTCATAAACAGGGCATTCTACCCTCTGAGAAGGATCAACGATCAAGCATCCATTTACTAATCTCATTTAATTCTCCTGACGTTCCCATGAACTCTCCTCAAAATGGAGCAACTTAAGTCCCTTAAACTCCAATTGCTGAGGCTCTTGTTTGGCACACTGCACAACAGTTAAGTGTTAATAAAGATGCAATGGGAGTCGAGTTTCATGTGCCCAGATTTCTGGATGGTTAATGTAGCCACTGAACAATCTAGAAACAAACACATCACTGTGATACTCCGACAGCTGATTACTTTATCCAGCTAGCAATAACAGCATTTACCTGAGAAACAATTTCTTCTAAGTCATTGTCACTAAATTTGTTCCACTATACTTTTATCAGTTTCTATCCATTTATACAATCTAAATTTGTTAGAATCTAATAAGTTCTCAAACACCAATCCCAAGCAAGAACATCTGCCTGTTACATGTATCAATGACTCATTTTAAGTCCTACATCTTCCGTGTACAAGCATTAAAATTGTTCCGTTCTTTCAGAATTTTACACACTTCCAAAAGAGACAATACACAATGATTCCACATCTTTATGTGCATATATATTTAGCCCCAGCAAATAACACCCACCTTTTTATTCTGGCAACTCCCCTCCTTTGCTTTCCAGTGCTGAAGAAAGGTCTCCACCCGAAAAGTCAACTGTTTATTCATTTCCATAGATGCTGCCTGACCTGCTGAGTTCCTTCAGCATTTTGTGTGTTGTAACCCTATTATGAACCTTTATTGCACCTTAAAACTAAATTATTCTTTGTGAAGCCTGCACTGTATTTTTATTCATGCTACGGACTGTCTTTGGAATGATTTCATGTCAATTATCTGGGTCCTCTGGTTTCCTCCTGAAGTCCATGGACATACCGGCTCGGTTAAAGGGTCATTGTAAATTGTCCTGTGATTAAGACAGGGTTAAACTGAGGTTGTTGGGGGTTTCTGGGGTGGTATGGCTTGAAGAGGTAGAATGGCCTAATTCACGCTGTATTGTTAAATAAATCTTCCATCAGAAAGGGTTCAATGAATAGGCTGCTGAGAACCAAGTGCACAATTCAGATATATCTACATTATAAAACACAATTGTACCAAATTGATGTTTATAATGTACACAAATAGCTACAAACTTTTAATTTTACTTTAAAAAAAAGCACAGCACAACATCATTTTACCTGCAAAGCCTCCAGGAATCGGAAAGACCCTAGTCTACGACCCCTTGGAACCAAACAGAAGGTGGAATTGTGCAATATCTCACGATAATCATACCTAGGAAAGAATAATTTAAAAGTTTATAAAACTTATCCAGATGACTTCAAATCAAAGAAGTTGAAACATTTTTAAAATTCTTATTGAATGTTGCATACCAGTCTTTTACTGCCCATTACAGGAAAGTTACTATCATGGCTAGAGCATTGGTTGATTGGTAGGAGGCAGCTTGTGGGAATAAAAGGATCTTTTGCTGGTTGGCTGCCAGTGACTAGTGGTGTTCTGCCGGAATTGGTGTTGGCTTCTTTTTATGCTGTATATCAGTGATTTAAGTGGTGCAATAGATGGCTTCCTTGTCAGGTTTTCAGGTGATACAAAGATTGGTGGAGGGTTCTGGTAGCATTGAGGAAACAGGTACGCTGCAGAAGGATTTAGATTAGGAGAATGGGCAAGAAAGTGTCAAATGAAATACAATGTTGGAAAATGCACGGTCATGCAGTTTGGTAAGAGAAATAAATGTGCAGGCTATTTTCTAAACAGGGAGAAAATCCAAAAATCTGAGACACGGAGGGACAGAGCAGGTCAACTTGCAGGAAGTGTCAGTGGTGAGGAAGGTCAGCATTCATTTCAAGAGGTCTAGGATACAAGAGCAGGGATGTGATGCTGAGGCTTTACAAGTCACTGGTGAGACCTCATGTTGAGTATTATGAACAGTTTTGGGTTCTTCATCCAAGAAAAGATGCGCTGGGATTGGAGAGGGTTCAGAGGAAGTTCACAAGGATCATTCCGGAAATGAGTGGGTTATTATACGAGGAATGTTTGATAGCTCAGGGTCTGTACTTGCTGGATTTTAGAAGGGTGAGGAAGGATCTCACTGAAATATTTCAAATGGTGAAAGGCCTAGACAGAGTAGATGTAGAAAGGATGCTTCCCATGGTGGGGGAGTCTAGGACAAGATGGTACAGCCTCAGGATAGAAGGACGTTCATTTAAAACAGTGACGTAGCAAAATTTCTTTAGCCAGAGGGTGGTGAATTTGTGGAATTTTTTTTTACCACAGGCAGCTGTGGAGACCTGGTCATTAAGCAGAGCTTGATAGGCTCTTGTTTGGACATGGCATCAAAGGTTATAGGGAGTGGGGCTGATGAGGGGAAGAAAGGACCAGCCATGATTGAAAGGTGGAGCAGGCTTGATAGGCCAAACTGCCTAATTCTGCTCCTATGAATCATGGTCTTATTCCTAGCTCCCCAAATAACTTGATAGGCGAGTAGTTATTCTCGTCCAAAAATGACTAATTATCTGCAAACAAGGCAAGTATGATATTTTCTCCCTTAGAAGAACATTATGAAGCCAGAATTGGTGTCTTTTTCTATATTTTGTTTAAAATCAAGGATGAGTTGATAGGAATATAGTAGACACATAAGGACCAGGACATTTTGGCCCAATTAAGTGGCTGCCCTAATGGTAATAGCTAAAAAGGTATAAATAAAAGATAAACTACTGCTTAACTGAGTGACAAAGGGTCTTGGCCCAAAACATTGACAGTGCTTCTCCCTATAGATGCTGCCTGGCCTGCTGTGTTCCAACAGCATTTTGTGTCTGTTGCTTGGATTTCTAGCATCTGCAGATTTCCTCGTGTTTGCTGTTTAACTGAGTCACAGGTTATGTTTTTAAGTGACTACATCCTCCAAATTTTCAATTTCATATTCAGGACAATTGTGGATATCTTCAAATTCTTTGTAGTTCCTAACTTGAAGTAATGAAATCATTTCATTTTCACTCTTGGCATTTCTGGCATCTCCAAACCTGAATGTTTGAAACCGCAGTGAACAAAGAGGTTCTGAAATGTTTTCCAGCTTATTTCTCGCCATCAGTGACAAAAATCACTGTTTTTTTGAACACAGACGATATTTAAAATTGTTCACTTGAAGCATGGTGTAGTGTCAAACAGCCATGCAAGTGGAGGCGACTGACGGCATAGTGTCCCAAAGATATGAAGGAAATGCAGTTATTTTCAATTAGTTTTGTTTTTTAAGAGTTGCCCCAAATAAACAGCTGCCTCAATTAATCAGGGGTCCAACTAACTGGAACCCACTGTACTCAGAGAAATCTTTAAACTTTCCCTCATCGAAAGAGGTTCCGACCTGCTTGTAATAGCCACTAGCATCCTGGTGCCAAAGAAAAATAAGGCCGTGTGCTTTAACGACTATCCCCTGTTGGTCAAGACATGCATCATAATTGGTCATGGCATACATCGTGACCAGCCGCTCTCAGAGAACCTTGACCTATACCTACCACTGACCAAATTTGAGCATTTAAACTCATTTCTAACCCAAGTCTACAACTATGAACTCCTTTGCAAATGGATCCAGTACTTTCAAACAAGAGACTGCAATCAGTAAGGATAGGCACACAACACCTTCTCCATTAGTGCTGAGGTGGGAGTTGAAAGCTTCAAATTCCTAGGTATAAATGTTTGTTCTGAATCAACCACATGGACACAATGGCCAAGAAAGTACACCAAAACCTCAGTCCTGCTGAAGGGTCTCGGCTTGAAACATCGATGGTCCATTTTTCCATAGATGCTGCCTGGCCTGCTGAGTTCCTTCATTTTGTGCACTGCATGAAATTGCAGAATACAACCTAGACCATCTTGTAAACCAATTTCCCTCCAATGACTCTGCACTACCTCCAAGACATAGTCAACATAATCAAGGACTCCTCCCATGCTAGTCACATTCTCTTCTCCCCTCTCCCATCAAGCAGAAGTTCAAATACCCTGAGAAACCACCAGTCTCAAGGACAGATATTATCCCACTGTTATTACTCTTCAATGGAGCATTCCTATGCTAAAAGATGAACCCTTGATCAATCATTAAGGACACCGCTGTAGCTTTTGCATTATATTTGTTTACCAACATTGCACCTTATTCACAACAGCAATACTATTTTCTGCACGGTTTCTTCTTTTTACTATAGGAATGATATCTGTAGATGGTATGCAAAAAAAAGCTTTTCACTGTATCTCAGTACATGTGATAATGAAACAGTACCAATAATGTGAATTAAAACACAAAAGCTGCTATTTGAAATTAATTTTCTTAAATTACTTCAGGCTTGGGTCACATATCATCAGAACAGATCAGAAGTATAGTGATCTTTAACATTAGCTCCTTGAGTAATTGAGTAATACTGTGATCTCCAAAATTCAGCCAACAAGTCTACACAATGAATAGCCAAGCAGTATGGAACAAGGTGTCAGCTCAATTTTCCATCTGTGCTAAATTAGCATGTTGCTACAGGAGTGGTAGAGATGTGATATGTCTGTCACAGAAGAAAAGGTCACCGTCCATAGCACATGACATTTATGCATTAGTTACATCAAGGGATGGACAGGCAAAAGTTTATTACAACTTTTTAGATTAAACATCATGATCACCCATGACATAGGACATGGCACATAATGATGACAACGACTGATGTCAACTGCTGGTTGGTCTAAGTAAATTATAAAATTCAGTAAATTTCTGAGTTTCTCACACAGGCAGTAATTGTATTCTGGAAAAAAAAGCAAACACTTCAAAGACTCCCTTTTAACTTATCTGCCTAGTTGGTTCAGTCTTGTTATTCCTGACCTACAAAAGCTTCCATATCTCAGATACAAGAAGTTGCTTTGGGAGTAGATGATATCCTGCTTCTACTAACAACAGTGGTGTTATCAGCAAATATATAGAATAGCTCTAAGTAAACTTATTACCATATGACAACCATGAGATTCACTTTCTTGGGACATACTCAAAAAATCTAAAGAATAATAATGAATAAAGAATAAAGAAAGAAATAATAAGCAATATTAAAAACATGAGATGAAGAGTCCATTGGTTGTGAGAACATTTCAATGATTCAGCAATTAAAGTTGAGTGAAGTTATCTCCTTTCGTTCAAGAGCCTGGTGGATGAGGGGTAATAACTTCCTGAACCTAATGGCGTGCATCCAGAGGCTCTGGTACCCTCTTCTTGATGGCAGCAGTGAGAAGACAGCATGTGCTAGGTGGTGTGGGGGTCCCTGATAATGATGTTGCTTTACTGCACCATCATGTAAGATGTGCTCATATGGTTGGGAGGGCTTTACCCGTGATGGACTGGATTTTCCATTCAAGGGCATTGGTGTAGAGTGTAGGTTATGTGTGTAGAGTGAAAAGAGCAGAGGACTGAGCATGTATCCTTGAAGTGCACCTGTGTTGAATGCCAGTGAGGATATGTTATTATTACCCACACTGACTGTGGTCTCCTACACAGTTGCAGAGGGAGGTACAAAGACCAGGTTTTGAAGCCTGATTATTAGTGAGGGGATAATGGTGGTGGTGGTGGTGGCCTCTTGTTAAATAATAGCAGTGGGTCATGTTGTCAACACTGATAAAACAGCTAAATGATAGAAAACATCTCATAGGAATGCACCCCAATTATAGAAGTCAACAGGCAAAGGGACAATGGCTTTACAGAAACTATTTTCTGTAAAACAAAAATATATAATTGCTGTACTGCATGTTTTATATATATATGTATAAAATAAAACATGCAGTACAGCAATTTTTTTTAAACAGTTGTACAATGAAACACTGGTTATGAAGCATCAGTTATTGCATAATATAAATAAGTCCAATGTCACACTACCTGATAGACCACCGGCATAGATGCAAATTAAGTTTAATAATGCTGCAGGAGTAATTTTTTGCATGGTGGTATCTAGGTTCTGTTTTCCCTCACAGCATGCTCCCCAGTGAATGGAATGCTTTAGGATCTGGTTTGAAAGTTCAGAGATGCTTGCATTCATGGGCTAATTGCATTCTATGAAGTGATTAAAACAAACTTGGCTGTTAATTTTGGACAGAGGTGCATGCCATTGCAGATTACCAACTTCATTTGCAACACAGGCTGGCCTCACTATAACTTTTGTCAGCAAAACGGAATGCAGAGAATGAACAGAGCCAATACTTGGGAATGGGGGAGGGTAGAAGGTGACTGGAGGAGAGAGAAAAATCTGCTTGGAACTTTAATGGCATTACAGACCTGGACAACTCTCCAGATTGTTAGAGGATTATTCAGACTTGTGACTGAGTACTTAAAAAAATTTGATTTCCAAGGTGAAAGTCACCAAATCTTGAATTAAGCAAATAATCTAATTTACTTTCAGCAGCCTAAGTTTAAACTCTGCTTGTACTGAGACCTTCTAAATCAATCAATAATCAAATGGTTAGAATTTCTTCAAGAACAGGCTAATTGCAAGTGTTCAATTTGTCAACATTACCTGAAAAAAATTAACAAAGAAGGTTTATATGAGATTGTGTTGGCTGAATCCATTTGCTACCACTTTCAAAATGCTGATGGAACGCAACAGGCCTGGCAGCATCTATAAGGAGAAGCACTGTCAACGTTTCGGGCCGAGACCCTGCTGTGTTCCACCGGCATTTTGTGTGTGTTGTTTGAATTTCCAGCATCTGCAGATTTCCTCGTGTTTGCTACCGCTTTCGATTGAAATTGTTTAGAGTCATAGAAAAGTACTCCACAGTAACAAGCCCTACCTAGTCCATGCTGAAACCATTTAAACTGCCTTCTTCCAATGACCTGTCCTGGGACGATAGCCCTCCACATCCCTACCATTCATGTTCCAATGCAAACCTCTTAAACGATGAAATTAAGCTTGCATGCAGCACTTGCACTAATAGCTCATTCCATACTCTCACCACCCCAAGTGAAAATTTCCACTCACATTCCCCCTAAACCTTTCGCCATTCATCCTTAACCCATGACCATGACCTCTGGTTGTAGTCCCATGCAATCTCAGTGGAAAATGTCTGTTTGCATTTACCTCATCTATACTCCTTATAATTTTGCATACATCTAACAAATCTCCTCTCAATCTTCTCTGTCCCAAGGAATAAAATCCTAATTTTCAGCTGAAGTTTTTAGTTTGTGTTTGATAATTTACATCAAACCAAACAGATTGACAGCAGTGATTGACAGCCTTAAGGAATATTAAGAAACCTCAGCACACAAAGTCCAAGGATGCCTGAAAATAGCAGTGCAGTTAGATACGATGCAGCAGAAGGCATATGAGATGCATGACTTCGTTAGCCAGGACAGAAAATATAAGAGTAAGGATATTGTGGTACAATTTGCTGGCTACTAAGAAAGGTCGTTTCTGTCAAATCCTCCAAAAACAGCTGGAGGTCAAGGTGCCAAGGCACACAGCCTTGAAAGTATATAGAGTGGGTATAAGGTGGCCTTTCATTCCCATCCCAATTTACGTTTACCAAGGATGTCTGGAAAGGGAAACAGAATTGTCAAGGTTCACACAAGTAGCTAAATAACACAGGGCTATGAGCTATCTGCAGGGACATGCAACTGCTCTTTCTCAACCTGGTGAAAGATGCAATTTGGTCTGTCTGACAGCTCCGCCTTCCAGTGAAAAGAGCTATATATAAACATGAACTTTGCAAACAGAGACTCTCAAAGACCCAGGTCCACATGTTCAGGGTCTCAATAAATCTTGTTTGTTCCAGAAATCCTCTATGGTTTTAAGGCTACTGCACACCAAAAAGCTGGAACTTGAATAAAAATTCTTGACATGTTCATGGAATGTATGAGAAATAAAACTGATGTCATCCAGAAATAATTTAAGTCTTCTGGGTAACTGAAATGATTTGTACTATGACGTACAGGCAAGCTGGATGAACTCAGCAGGTCGGGCAGCATCCGTTGAAATGGGCAGTCAACATATTGGGCCGAAACATTGACTGCTCATTTCAACGGATGCTACCCAACCTGTTGAGTTCATCCAGCTTGTTTGTACATCTTGATTTGACCAAAGCACCTGCAGTATACTTTGTATTTATGATTTGTACTATGAATTGTGCCATAACTCTACAATATTTGCAATAATACAAATAAGGACCATTTCTACTGAAATGCATGCCACAAATTCCCAGCACAGTATTCTTTTTAACACTGCAGGCTCTTAAAAGTATCAAATCAGTTTACTAGAGAAACACATTCAGAGCTTAAATAGATGTTCCTCAACTTTATGATACAGCAATTCATTTACTTGAAGAAAATTCAGCTCTTTAACAAAACACAGCCAACGGCATCAGCAGAGAACTTCCTCCAGCAGCAAACATGGGAATATCCTCATTATGCACATATTTTTAAAGATCAATAAATCTTTGCTTTCGAACTGATCCCCTTCCAAATGTTATTGTTTTGCTACAGTGTACAGATTCCATATTGCACCACATGAAACACCAACTACAGGCCGCTTGAAGACAGTCACTGGTAGTATAGGAAAATAATACTTGTATAAGATGGAATGTTCACTCGGTGGAAGACAAGCTGGAGTGCATTTGTCTGCAGCTGCCACTAGCACGAGATGAGGAAATGTGCTTGTTCTTGCAGAAATGTGGCTTCAGGACAATGTCGCACATACCATCAATCTGGTGACCACGCCACTCAAGGATGTGCTTTTTTTAAATGACTATGATTTTCTGCTATCATAACACTATGTGTGCTATATATGCTGTGTGCTACGGTTGGTACTGTGTCCTGCAGCTTGGCACCTTGAAGGAATGCTGTTTCGTTTGGCTGCATTAATGAGTATGGTTGAATGACAAACAAACAAACTTGAAATAGAAAAAAAACTGCATATGCTGGAAATCTGAAATAAAAACAATATGCTGGAACCACTCAGCGGATCAGGCAGCATCCTTGGAAAGAGAAACGGAGTTAACAGAAAATTTCTGGCAAAGGATCTCTGACCTGAAATGTAAACATTCTCTATTTCCACAAATGCTGCCTGATCAGCTGAGTGCACCAGCATCATTTTATTTCACACCAAACACTATTTTAATATAATTTTGGTAAAGCTAGTATTATCAGTTCATTAATACACGTCATGTCCAGGAGCCCTCATTTGGTAAGGCTGCAGATACGTTTCCACAATACTAATAGTGAAATTCTAGGATTTTTAACAATCGTGAAAGAGAAACATTTCCAAGATAGGATAATGAACAACGGAGTCAAACTTGCATTCTTTTGCTCCACAGCTGCAGCTTGGACTGCTGAGTAATTGCAGATACTCCGCATATATTTGCAATGAGTGTATCCAGCGTATCTCAGATCTATCCTCTTTTCCTTTAATTTCACCTCCTCCAGACGAATCAGCGCGAGATATACCAGCTAGCTGAATAGAGTCGCAGCAACTCAATGTCAGTAAGACCAAAGAGCTGATTGTGGACTTCAGAAAGGGTAAGATGAGGGAACACAAACCAATCCTCATAGCGGGATCAGAAGAGGAGAGAGTGAACAATTTCAAGTTTCTGGGTGTCAAGATCTCTGAGGATCTAACCTGGTTCCAACATATCGGTGCATCTAGAAAGAAGGCAAGTCAGCAGCTATATTACATCAGGAGTTTGAGGATATTTGGTTTGTCACCTAAAACACTCGAAAACTTCTACAGATGTACTGCCGAGAGCATTCTGATAGTCTACCTTACTGTCTGATTTGGGTTGGGGCTATTGCACAGGATCGAAAGAAGCTACAGAAAGTTGTAAGATTAATCAGCTCCACCTTGGGTACTAGCCTCTGTAGCATCCAAGTAGTGCCTCAGAAAGGCAGCGTCCATTATTACGGACCCCAATCATCCAGGACATGCCCTCTTTTCATTGTTACCATCAAGGAGGTACCGAAGCCTGAAGATACGCACTCAGTGATTCAGGAACAGCTTCTTCCCCTTTGCTATATAGTTTCTAAATGGACATTGAACCCATGAACATTACCTTTTTTAAAAATCATTTCTGCTTTTGCACTATATTTTATTGAACCATTTAATATACACATATACTTACTGTAATTAATCTTTCTCTATATTTATCAAGTATTGCATTGTACTGCTGCTGCTCAGTTAACAAATTTCATGACATATGCTGGTGATATTAAACCTGATTTTGAAGTAACAAGCTTTAACCACCCACACTCAGCCAGCATGAATGCCACCCATTTAATTCAGTCTCTCCTACTTCAGATATTCCATGAAATACTCTTCACTCTTCCTTTTGCCTATTTTCTATTTTTTAATGCCAATTAGTATTAGATAAGCTTTACCATAAATATTCTGCAAATTGCATGAAATTGACAACCCCTTGGAAGCCAATCATCTACTACTGCCAACTTGATTTGGCAAAATATGTTTCCCAATGAATGGCATGAAGCCCAAGTAGAGTCTACACATTCAAATGAATTTCATGCTTGGAACTAAGGTCATGTACATTCACAAGAGAAATCAAAAGACAGATGATCCAATTCAGGAAGGGGTTCCCAACCTGGGGTCCACAGCCCATTGGTTAATGGCATAAAAAAGGTTGGTTACAGCTTATCTAAATGGAGAGGGGCTGCAAACTAAAGCACAAATGGATCAAGGTGTTAATACCGCATGAATCATAAAAAAACAACAGACAGGTCCAACAAGTAGTTAAGGGAACTGTATTTTGTCCCAAGATTGGAGTTTAAAAATACAAAGGTATATTTTTTGCAATTGTATGGACAGCACAACCTCAAAATAAAGGGACATCCCTTCAGAACAGAGATTTAGTGGTGAATTTGTGGATGCCAAGTCATTGGGTATATTCAAAGTGGAGGTTGACAGGTCCTTGATTAATACAAGTGTCAAAGCTTACAGGAAGAAGGCAGGAGAACGTGTTGAGAGGAATAATAAATCAGCTATACTGGAATGGCAGAGTCGATGGGCCAGATGGTCTAATCATGTTTTTATGTCAATGATCTCAATGTACAGGAGATACGAATCCTGCAAATGATTATGACCCCCTTATATAAAAAAAAACACTAACATTACAAAAACCATAAAGGAGATTCACCAGGCTACCTAGTGAAATGAGAGAGTTGCCCTACTTAGAGACACTAGGTAGCTCGGGTATGTATTCCTTGGAACTTAGATGCTGGGTTGCCTACAGGGTCCCAAGGAGGATTGACAGGGCAGTTGTTGGGACCTTTTCACCAATGGGAAAGCTACAAACAAGGGGACATTCCTTCAAAGTGACAGTCATTTAAGACTGAGGTATGTAGAAGTGGCTTCTTGCAGTGGATGGTAAACTTCTGCCTCAGTGGGTGGTGGAAACTGGATTATTAGAAATACTTATAGCAGTGGAAGACAAATAAGGAGAAATGGTACAGAAGAGTCAAGCCGGGCAAAGATTGAACATGACCCACTAAAATGGAGGGCGGGGGCAGGAGAGAGAAATTGAAGAGCAACATGGCCAACCCTGCCAGCTATTTTCTTGTGTTTACTCAATACACAATGGAACACTTAGTTATTCAGTTGGGCTTAGGCAGCATGGTACCATTGGAGCTAAATGCTTTACAGTGCCAGCAGTCCAGGTTCAGTTCCACCGCTCTAAGAAGTTTGTACATTCTCCCCGTGACCATGTGAGTTTACTCTCGGTGCTCTGGTTTTCTCCCACATTCCAAAGATGTATGGGTTAGGGTTAGTAGTTGTGGGCATGCCAAGTTAATGCAGGAAGAGTGCTGCCCCTAGCATATGCTCAGATTGCATTGGTCACTGATGCAAAACAACACACCTCAATGTATGTTTTGAGTACACGACAAATAAAACTAATATTTAATTTAAAAGAATAATTGCAATATTTTACTGGAACAAATTCAAATGAACATACTCTAAAGTCCTCAAACAAGCCTCACGATTAAAGGTTTAGAATGAATGACAAATCAAAACAGGATGTTCAGTATTGCATGTCTGTAACAATTCAGTAACATTTCACATCTTGCGGCTCACTTAGAGACGATGCAAAGGATAATGAAAGTTGGATTCCACTGCCAACTAAATTTGTAATGGCTCTGCTTTGCATGCATGTGACTGATGTTACACATGATTTATATACAACTATTCTTTATATTTATCTGAAAAAATTACTTTTCCTCAATAGGAAGCTCAAAGTTCGAAGTAAATTTATTATCAAAGTACGTACACGTCACAAAGTACTATCCTGAGATTAATTTTCTTGCAGGCATTTACAGTAGATACAAAGAAATACAACAAAATCAATGAAAAACTACACAAAAACAGATAGACAACCAATGTGCAAATGTGGTAAAATACGCAAATACAAGTAAATAAGTCACAAGTGAAAATAACATTGAGAATACAAGTTGTAGAGTCCTTGAAAGAGAATCCATAGTTTGTGGAGACAATTCAGTGTTGAGAAGAGTGAAGTTATCCACACTGGTTCAAGAGCATGATGGTAGAGGGATAATAACTGTTCCTGAACCTGGTGGCATGGGTCCTAAGGCTCCTGTAGCACCTTCTTAATGGTAGCAGCGAGAACAGAGCATGGCCTGGGCGGTGGTGATCCTTAATGACAGATGCTGCTTTCTTCAAGGACTTCCACCATCCAAGCCATGCTTAGAGTTCATAAACTAAATAAATAGTTTTCTGAATAGACAGCATTTTATCCTTTATAATAAGAGTATATGCTGCAGAAAAAATACCACTTCTCTCTTTCCATCTAGAGGTGCAGTGCTGTTAATACTTTCTTGTAACAAAGTGGTAGACCACATTATTCATGGAGCCTCAGTATAAACTATTTGATGAAACAATTCACCATTACCTCCAACCAGGAATGAAATGAAAGCAGGACTCCAGATTTCTACTTTTGTTATAAATCACCTGTTTCTCTTTTGCTTTTTAAAAGATGTTAAAAAAATTACAATGTGCAATTATGTAGTAAAAAGAGAAGCTTTTACCTGAAATGATGGCAGGGAAGAGAAAGGAAGAGGAAATCTCAGTTTTCATTTCACATTGAATGTGAAATATCTTAGCTATACAAAAAGTCTTGGCAACCTGTGACAACTAAGCAAGGTTTTACAAAATAATTGCAATTGCATTCAGAAGTACCAGCACTGAGTACAGGCAATGCCAATTGGTCACTAACTGGTCACTAACAGTTTCTAACTAGCGTCAGTCATTTGCACTTGTGTGGTGTTAGACACTATACCTTGCTTAGAGCAAACAGTTTTTAAGTAGCGTTAGTTGCGTGTGCTTGTGTTGTTATGTTAATCATTTGGGTTGATGGATACCAAATTAAGGAGTGATTTTTTTTGACACTACTTCAGGTAGGAAGGCAAAGAAGGCATCATCTGCATTGTGTCTTCATGGATTTTGTTCATTTATAGTCAAAAGAACATAGTAGTACAAACAGTATGAATTTCTTTGTTGATAACTATTAGGAGCTAATACACAGTTCTATAGTACTGTAGAAGTATTAGTAGGCTTCTAATTTGTTCTGTATTTCATATAAATATATCATTTGTTACTCAGTTAAATGGTAGTTTGTCTTTTTTTTACCCCTTTTTAACTATTTCTTTGAAATTTTGGCTAATTAGGGTAGCTGCTTAATTGGATTAAAATGTATTGGTCCTAATGTGTCCCAATTAACTGCAATCTACTGTACTGTACATCAGATATTTGAATTTGGTTTCACAGGAGCTCAATTGTATGTTAGAAAAGGGAGGGCGTTTATAAAATGGGAATTCTATTTGCCTGGTTGGTGCAGATTAAGCTGACTGAAATCTTAGAATACACACCTTGAATAAATGATTTGTGCACAATCGATCAAGACTCCATACTGACAAATATCAACTGAGAACATAATGAAGTGCTTGTCAAAAATACAAGAGAAGTTCCTACATATTACAGTTCCTAAAAAATAATCCTAGTCACCATAATGCAAAGTTGTAACATCTATAAATACATTACGAAAAGTAGGGCTCAAAAAATGTTTATGCCCTTATCACACCCTACAGCTCCTGACAAATTCTGAAAGGAAATTTTATTTAGCATTTCAAATTTTTGTGTAGTCATTTGTGAATTATGTATGGCCTATTTTCATTACCCAAACAATGGTAAAAGCGAGGGTTGCATGTAATTGTAGGCTCAGCAGTAGCAAAGTGCAAAGATTTCCATGCAACTAACCACAGATGCATTTTCACCTACCTTCCACTAGCAGCAAGGCCTGAAGCAAAACCATTGACGTGTGCTAGTTTTATGAACTGTATCCCAAAATTCAAAGCAAGTTTATTATCAAACTAGGTATGTCACCATACACTACCTTGACATTCATTTTCTTGTAGGCATTCACAGTAAAAAGTACAATAGAATCAATGAAAAAAATAAAAACAAAGACTGACAACCAATGTGCTAAAGACAAACTGTGTGCTAATACAAAAATAAAACAATAACTATAATAATAGTAAATAAATAATACTGAAAGTGTGAATTGTAGAGTCCTCGAAAGTGAGTCTATAGCTTGCATTGAGGTGAAGTTATATCAGAAAGAAAATAACATAGAATCAAAAGAAAGAAATCCTCTAATAAATTTGAGGATAACAGCATGTCCGTAATCTTGGATTGTCAATCAGCAGGTCCTGCAGTAAATGCTCAGTATGCTATGCTTTATGCTGGGAAGGTAAAATGAGTATTATTTAAATGCACTCCACGGATGAGTGCTTTAATCAGCTCAAGGTTCTCCAGTTGACAAATACATTACATCAGGCCATTCTTTACAATCAGTAAATTAAAAACATTGTAACTCCTGTGGTAAACTAATTCCGGGCATGGAGGTTTTAATTATGTATTGAGAAATGTTATTAGATAAATCAATTACTCTCAATGTTTTATCATGTAAATTATTTCAAATTTCACCTAAATGATCAACGTTATGACTCCAAAGTCTGGGGGTAAATTTCAAATGAAGTTGAGTTCGGCATCTTCGGAGATCTAACAAAGATACCAGGTGTTACTTTATGTACGTATATAGCATATCAGCTTTATGTTTATTTTCTGCACTCGCTCAAGAGTTTTCCCTGTTTTCTTAAACTAGACAGATAGAAAACTCCAATCTCCATGCAGGGGTGGTTGAAGAAAGTTTTATTATTTACCAACATGTTATAGTTCGCAAGGAGCTGGTGTAAAAAGACCGTACGTACTTCTCAGTGTTCTAATGAAAGGCAGATTTAAATATCGATTGAAATTTCTTTAACTATAACAAGTACTTCTAACGAATGAATGAATAATTATATAAGCGATTATATAATGGCCAGTCTGATGGCGGAGGGTAATTGCTTAATGCAATAATGAGCAATCAACAGCTATGAACCCACAAACAAGCACTGAGATCTAGTAATTCGAAATAAAGTAACAATTCAAATCTGGAAAGACAACACTTTATGTATACAAACTAACCTTATGTATTATATTTAGCTTTTTAAAAATCATCTTCCTTATACAGACTTATTTCTGTGCTGCATTGGATCTGGAGTAACAATCATTTCATTCTCCTTTACACTTGTAAACTGATGAATGACAATAAACTATCTTGAACCTTCAATAGCTTTAGATGAAGCAAAAATTAACTTAACCATTAAAACACAAGATTAAGATGTCGTTTCTCACTGTAAACCTCAATAAGAATAGTACAAATTTCTCAAGATACTAAAATAACAATTAATATTAAGATGGGACAAATACCCAACTAAAAGATTGTAACATTTTGCAATTAAATGATTTAAAAAAAATTGTACTATTTTGGTTCCCTTTTGGCAAGTATTGCCTTAGCCACGTGGAAAGACAAGACTTCAACTGCTACTGAGTAGTGAGTATCTGTGATAGGCTTGCAAGACTGGTTTCCTCCAGGACAAGATGTTTGAGAGGATAGGATAGGATGATTTGGCATTAAGATATCAGATGGCGGGATTACTGGGATCAAAATTAACAGTGCACTGCTTTTTAGAGAAAGGCTCAGATTTACAA
The DNA here is from genome assembly GCF_030144855.1 of Hypanus sabinus. NCBI lineage: Eukaryota > Metazoa > Chordata > Chondrichthyes > Myliobatiformes > Dasyatidae > Hypanus > Hypanus sabinus. The sequence goes on from NC_082706.1 coordinate 200,484,895, forward strand.
CCCAAATCACTTCAGGGCTACTTGTGTGAAAGGTACTAGTTTAACCATGCATGGGCAAACACTGCTCTTTCTGTTATGTACATGAAGACAAATGTTAAAATTTACTAGCAGCCTTGTATATCTACCAAATTAATAAAAACTTCCTTATTTAAAAATGCAGGGAATTCTCTCTTGTGGTTTGTGCATGAAAGCTAAAGATTGCATGCAATTTATCAGCCAGAAGGCTCAGAGCATTTCTTTCATATCACGTAGCTCAAATAGCTACTACTTTACAACTTAAATTTTAACCATTAACTCAATGTAAATTTTATACTTGCAGTTTTCAGCAACTCTATTTTATCACAAAAACAACTATTTTATTTAGTATTTCATTAGAAGCCATAAAAAGGTTGAACTTTCAAAATTTCTGTTCACCCATTGTATTGCACCATTTGACTCTCTATAAAGTCCAAGTCTTGGAAAATCACAGGATACATTTAACTGACTTCATCTATTGATTTTACGATTAGGATGACACAAGGGTTAGGAGTAACCAAATGTGCATGGGACTGTTACCTGTTTTAACTAAAGTTAAATATTTCACCTCAGCAGAACTCACGCACACTTATAGATCTATATAGATGTCTAAGAGCGCTTATTCTGTAAGTGGAATTTATCTTCATAAATTATGTGGAAGATTTCCTCAACAATTTGGAGCCTGTGATCTACGTATTGGTCCTGTATTTTTGGGCCTATTGAGTGATCTAGCACTTTGCTGTCTTCGAGCGTTCTGTGGCACATGCAGCCTCAAGGACAAGAAGCCTGGAAATGGGGAGTGAGCCCATGATTTGACTATTTCTCACCAATCTTGCCAATTAAAGTGCCATGGAAGGTTGAAATCACCGAGGTGAGTGCAAAAAGCAAGGGGGTGCTCGGTGCTATTTATCAGCCTCTCACTCACTGCTCCTGGAGGAGGATCCCTGCATTTGGATGCTATCTCTCTCCCTCAACACTGTCAGAGGATGGTGCTGGCATTCCAGGTCTTGGGCAAGGTTTAATTGATGTGGCTTGTGGATTGAACTTTGTAGTTCACATTATGATGTGTTCCTGGTCACTCCTTTTTTTGCTGCTATTTTGGGCTATTTTGAATTGAGGTGGCCTGCAGATAACGAAATCTGAGCTGAATCGAATATACCTGGACTCTGAATATATCTGTTTTTTTTTCTGTGTTGTTCTTATCGCCATTTGCATTTTTTTCAGCGTGCGGGGGAGGGGCTTGACATTTTCTCTGAACCGGTTCCATGGTGTTTCTTTGTTTCACGGCTGTCTGTGAGGAAGATGAATCTCAAGGTTGTATACTGAAAATGCACTGACAATAAATGTACTTCCAATCTTTGAACTTTGAAAACAGGGTATTTGCAGTGTTCTTCCCATCCCCATATAAATTCTTTCATGCATCGCAATTATGGACAACACATCAGGCAAAGGTGCCTCAGGCTAGCCAGGTATCAAAACAATACTTACAAACAGAAAAGGCTATAAAGTGGTGGATACAGCCCAGTTCATCAAAAGCCGAGCCCTCGCTACATTGAGAAAATGTATGTGAACTGCCATAAGAAAACATCCATCAAGGAACCTCAACCATCTAGGCCATGCCCTCTTCTCACTACCACCATTGGGCAAGAGGTACAGAAACCTTAAGCCCCACATCACCAGGTTCAAGAACAGTTATTACCCTATAGCAATCAGGCTCCTGATCTGGCTTGGATAACTTCACTTACTGCAACTCTGAACTGATATATACAACCTACAGATTCACTTTCAAGGGATCTTTATAAGTCATGCTCTCTATTTTTTTTATTTGCACAGTTTGTCTTCTGCAATTTGGTTGTTTGTCGGTCTTTGTTTGTTTATGCATAGTTTTCCATTAATTCTGTTTTTCCTGAAAATACCTGCAAGAAAATGAATTTCAAGGTAGCATATGGCAACATACGCAGTTTGATAATAAATTTACTTTAACTGCCTAAACTTTGGGAACACAGGAAATGGGCAAAAGGAATCTATGGTCAACCTTACCATGCATCTGATGCTGTCTGTTAGAGGCATCTGTAGTACGCCAATAGCTTTCTCAGTAATATATACAGTTGTAAGATGGATTAAGTTGGGTTGACCCTTGGGATGTTGGTCTTTTGAATGCCACCAACAATGCTTAAGATCTCCAAGCAGCCAGGTAAGAGAAGTAGTATCTAGTCTTCCGCGACAAGATGAAGATATGACAGCAATCAAAAACATTGTGCACACCTGCAAACTTGGAGAAGAAGTACTTGCAACTGAACTACTCCTGGATAACCTTGGAGATAGATCACTGCAGTATGATTCTAACCTAAGGTTCCCTATGAGGTGGCTATGGAGGTAAGTAGTGGTATAGTTGGGCCGCAAGGCAGCATAGCGATTAGCGCAGCACTTTAGACAACCCAGTAGTGAAATCAGGGCTTGATACGATCTGCTGTAAGGAGTTTGTCACTCCTTTTTTTGCTGCTATTTTGGGCAGCCACTCTGGTTTCCTCCCACATTCCAAAGACATAGGGTTAATGAGTTGTGGCACGCGATATTGGTACAGGAAGCCTGGTGAATCTTGCGAGCTGCTCAGCACAATCCTCGCTGATTTGAGTTGATACAAATTATGCGTTTTGATGTACGTGTGATAAATAAAGCTAATCTAATTGTTAAAGATGGATTGTTGCAATATGATTCCACTCAAGGTTTAGAATGAGGTGGATATGGATATAGATAATGGGCTACTTAGCATCACGTATACTTTCTGGAATGTTTCCCACAGACCGTGAGGCAGCAGGCATAAACTCACTGGTTGAAATGAGATATAAAGGGGAGAAAAGAACTATTAGCCTGACTTCAAGAATAGGGTAAATACTGGAATCCATGATTAACAGAATTATACAGCCTTGAGATTCATCTCCTTACAGGCAGCCACAAAACAAAGAAATGCAATAGAAATCATTTAAAGTAGAACATCAAACACCCAATGTGCAGGAAAAAAACAATAAAAGTAAGTAACATTCAGAACTGAAGCTCAGGAAAAGTGATTCCATAAGCACAAAGCCAGTCATCACTGCAGCTAAACCAGGCCACAGCTTCAGTTCAGCGAGTAAACTTCACAGAGCAGAAAGCTGAATGCTAGCCTGTCCTGTGCCTCAGGCCCTGACACCCTAACTCTTTCAACCTGCCTTAGTGCTTAAATCAGCGGGTCTTTTCTCTCTCTCAGACCCAGGCCCTGCCGCTTCAATACATTTTTGAGCCCAGGACCTGCCATCTGTTCTCAACCTTTCCAATTCAGCCTGGCACTTAAATTGATCAATCCTCAGCTTGTTCCTTGTATTCAGGCCTGGGCACTGCTGCCTCATCTCTAAATCCACTCCAGCAGCTAAACACTGGCTTGTTGCCCGCACTAGTCCGGGCACTGTTGCTTTAATTCAGTCCATGCACGGCATGTCGCAACTGTCCTGCACCTTCAGGAGTTCAGTTCACACTGCAAAAATACCAGGTTGTAAAGGCGGTTCAAAAGCTCGACTATGAAAGGGAAGTTACAGGCTATTGATTAAATTGATTGTATTTGAGAAAAAGTGTGATGAATAAAGCAATTGATAGCTGTTTTTGCTACCATTGCTGCTGTGCTTCACCAGTGACATCTTAAACCTGAAAATTTTATAATAGACTCTAACAAGTATGGCAGACTGCTGCAGTAACAAACGAAGCCCACACCAGATGGGTAATTTAAGTCATATTGCATTTGCTAGGGGTAAATCTAGCTAACAAAATTTAAATGCAATTTCTCCAGCTGGATTGAATTCGATGACATTTAGAGAAATGGAGTCACAGGGATAGACTGGGTATCTTGATATCCAATACTCCATTTTTGATTCAATCAACTGAAAAAATGCAGTTTTGGTGAAGAACTTCACAATCGCTTTACAAAATGATCTAATTTTATTTTACCCAAACTTACCATCAGATATTTCTTCAGGTTGGTTTCTATTTGAAATTTCTATTCTATTTCTGTTCTGCTATATCCAAGATTCTAAAAACGCTTTTTCTATATTGTTTTATATTGTGTTGGAAAATACCCACCCAATGTTAATTAGCTGCTTTATTTCTCCCATTATTTCACTGCATTTATATTCAAATTTAACCCTAGTCCATTGGCCATAAATAATGGACAAATGAGATTCAATTTTGCATACAATATATTTGTGACTGTACATTGGATCAAGACAACAGAAGGATGTCCTTTGGAAGAGTGATGAGGAGCCCTAACTCTGCTCTTATCTCTTATGGAATTTCATTAGCCACAGGGTGGTGAATCTGTGGAATGCATTGCCACTGATGGCTGTGGAGGCCAAGTCATTGGTTATATTTAAAGCGGATGTTGATAGGTTCTTGATTATTCAGGACATCAAAGGTTACGGGGAGAAGGCAGAAGAATGGGGTTGAGATATAATATATCAGCCACGATGGAATAGCGGAACAGATGAGATGGGCTGAATGGCCTAATTCTGCTCCTGCGCCCTGAAGGCCATAATCATAAAGGTTGTATGCAACAGCAGCCAACCCACTTCGAAACAATTCTCACACAGGCATCTTCAGAACTGTAGTGGAAGCAAGTTATCCTTAATTTCAAGAAAATAATGAAAAGACTTTTATCTTTGTTTTGTGCAAATGTTTAATTCAAAGCTTTAATATGTTTTGGGAGCATCCTTCTGGCAAAGTGCCACATAAAAATTTACACTTTTCTTTCCTTTTGAATAAACCTACTTTTGAGTATTTAACGGTTAGTTCAGACCGGGCGTGTGGACGGCTCCATTTGCATGCTATAAGACTCTATGGTTCAATCCACATTTCAGAACCAGATCTAGACTTGAAATGTTCCTTCAAACACTACATAATGCAATTTTGCAGTTGCCATAATGGGATTTAACCTTTTGTTGCTGGATGATTCCAAATCTCTGGAATTACAGGTATGCTACCATGTGCATAAACAAGCTTCACCACACACATAATCTTAATACATACACAGAATCTGATAAAATGTCAAATATGCATTTATAGAAAGACACAGCATGAAAACAGGCCTTTTGGCCCACATTACCATCAATCACCCATTCTAGTTCATCTGCGTTAATCCTATTTTCATTCTCTCCATATTCTCATCAGTTCCCCCAGATTCTACCACTTGTGTGTAAATGCCTCAGATTTACACTCAACAGTGATTTACAGTGGCCAATTGAACTAGGAAACTTGAGCTAGCAAAGGAAGCCTACTCAGTCACAGGGAAAATGCAGACAACACCCAGGGTCAGGATTGAGCATGGCTCTCTGCTGCTGCTGCATGGCAGCCACTCCTGCTAGCTATTCCACTGTGCCAGTAAGCCTCTAAACTAAATTCTGAGAACTGACCAATGGACTTGGTCACATTTGTATACAAAAAATTTACAATACAGGATAAATAATACCACTGCATGACTACTGTCACCTTTTCGTATCCTGGAATTTGCCAACCGTAATGCACTGAAAAGAAATTCATTGAATAAGCAAAATAACATGAGCAAGATCCATAGATATCAAAGAGATAGAGAAGTCATTCACAAAGATAGGAGCAGAAGGTGGATTAGAGGAGGCACATATGTACAGACAGAACAGGGACAGCAGGCTCGGCAAGTCATATGGAGGAACAAATACATAGGTTCATGACCTATTTCTTTTTCTACACTCAGTGACCACTTTGTTAGATACATCCTGTTATTAATAAAGTGGCCATTGAGCGTACGTTCGTTATTTTCTGCTGTAGCCTATTCATTTCAAGATTCGATGTATTGTGCCTTCAGAGATGCTCTTCTGTACACCACTGTTGTAACACTTAGTTTTGCTGTCAGCTTGTAACAGTCTGGCCATTCTCCTATGACCCCTCTCATTAACAAGGTGTTTTTGCTCACAGAACTGCTGCTCAATGAATGTGTTTGTTTTTCTCACCATTCTCTGTAAACTCCACAGTGACTGCTGTGCATGAAAATCCCAGATCAGCAGTTTCTGAGATACTCAAAGTACTCCATCTGGCACCAACAATCATTCCAGGGTAAAAGTCACTTAAATCACATTTCCACAGGACCATATGATCAAGGAGCAGAATTACACCATTTGGCCCATCAAGTCTGCCCTACTACTTCATCATGGTTGATCCATTTACCTTCTCATTCCCAATCTGCCTTCTCTCCATATCCCTTCATGCCCTCAATCAAGAATCTATCAACCTCTGCCTTAAACATACATGTTAAAGACTTGGCTTCCACAGCTGGCTGTGGCAACAAATTCTGCAGATTCACCACTCTCTGCCTAAAGAAGAATTTCATCCCAATTCTAATGTTTGGTCTGAACCTCTTGTATTATATTTAGAGATATAACATGTAGTGGGCCCTTCTGGGCCTTTGAGCCACACCACCCCAGATCCTTCAACAACCCTGATTTCACCCTAAACTAATTATGAGACAATTTACAATGACCTATTAACCTATCCGATACATTTATGGACGTGAGAGAAAACTAAAGCGCCTGGGAAAAACACACATTCCAGATGCTGGAAGTGAACTCTGTACTCTGACCCCACAAACTGTCATAGTGTTACACTACCATTACGCCAGCCTTGACCATGTCTGCATGCTTTTTTTTTGTATTGAGTTGCTGCCACATGACTGGCAGATTAGGTGCTGGTAATAATGAGCAGATGAACACATGTCAGAGTGTATACTGTAGAAATCTATGCATGCATATACACCAAGAGCGGGCCATTCAGCACAAACAGCAGCAAGGCAATCCAACTCAACAATATTTGACAACAGAACACCATACACCCTTTCCATACACTTGGATGGTTTGAGAGAATATAGCACTCTCTCTACCTTTACTGAAAGTTGGCCTAGGGTTATTTGTGTATGTCTTTATACAAGATTGCTACTCAGAACATTGAACTGAGTGGAAAAACACAAACAAACTGTTGGATAAAGCAACATCAGCTAAGAGAAAGGAAAGGTCAATATTTCTTCCTTTGCCTCTACAGACGCTGCATTATCTGCCTTCTTCATCCAACAATGTCCTTTGCCAAGCAAAAACACACACTGTCCCCTTCCACCAAGGAATACTTCTCAATGCCTCAAGTAAAGCAGCCAGCATAATCAAAAGATCTCACCCAGACTGAGCAGTCTCTCTTCTCCTGATGACAGCACTGACACAGAAAAGGAGCATCCATCAAGGACCCTCACCACCCAAGCCATACTCTCCTCTCACTGTTACATTCAGGAAGGTGGTACAGGAGCTTCAGGACCCATACCAACAGGTCCAGGAACAGTTATCATCCCTCAACCACCAGGCTCTTGAACCAAAGGGGATAAGTTCACTGACCCCACAGTGAACTGTTCCCACAACATATGACTCACTTTCAAGGACTCTTCATCCCATGTTCTCAATATTTGTTTATTTATTGTTCTTTTGTATTTGCAGAGTTTGTTGCCTTTTGCACGTTGGTTGTTTCTCTACCCATTGGCTGTAGTCTTTTATTGATTATATTACTTTTCTTAGATTTACAGAGTATGACCAGAAACAAATGAATGTCAGATTTATATATGGTGACATATATATGCACTTCGATAATAAATTTACTCTGAACTTTGAATGGGCAAAAGATACAAAAAAGCATGCACCACCAGGCTCAATTACAGCTTCCACTCAATTATAAACCTATTGCCTGGTACCCAAGAACGATAAGATGGACCTCATTGTTTACCTGCACTGCACTTGTTCTGAAGCTGTTAACACTTCATTCTGCATTGCTACTGTTGCAGCTCAATGCACTATGTAATGAATTGATCTATACAAACAACATGAAAGACAAGCTTTTAACTGTATCTCATTACCAGTGACAAGAATAAATCAATTCAATCTGTAAAATAAATCCTTCTCCTAATATAGTTTTCAAATTCTGGTTGATAATTTGCCTGAAATTTGATGCCATTATGACGTCACCTTTAATGCCCAAGGAAGAATTCAGAATTATTTAGGAATTATATCACTACCCCTGCTGGCATTAACTGGATAATATACATCTTGAACCTGCACATTCAGTGCTGACATTGGCTCTTCACCTCTGGCTATTTGCCAACTATGGAATTAGAAGACAAAAGCTTCAATACTGCAAAATAAAATTTCTGGAGGAGCTCCGTGGATCAGGCAGCGATTGTAAGGAGAAAGAGATGGGTGATGTTTTAAGTCAAGGCCTGCATCAGGACCAAGGTGGGAGACAGCCAGTATGACTTGAGAGGAAGGGGTGAGACAGTGGCAGGTGAGAGATGAATCACCAATGCCCAGGAGTGAAAAAGTCTACACCAAGTGGTGAATATAGCCCAGTCCATCTCAGGCAAAGCTCTCCCCAGCACATCTACAAGAAAAGCTGTCACAAGAAAGTAGCATCCATCATCAAGGATGGCCATCATCAGGCAGGAGGTACAGGAACATTAGGACCCATACCCACCAGGTTCAAGAACAGTTATAACTCTTCAGCCATCAGGCTCCTGAATATTTGTGGACAATTTCACTCACCTCAATACTGAAATAATGCCATGACGAATGATTCCATCGACTCACTTTCAACACTCTAGAACCCATGAACAGAGAGACACACACACACATTATTTGCACCATTTGTACTCTTTTGCACATTGGCTGTCAGCATTCATTCTATACAGATTTTCCATAAATTCTATTGTTTTTCTTTACATTCCTGTAAATGAATTTCAAAGTAGTATATGGTAGCATACACTCAGTGGCCTCTTTATTAAGTATAGGAGTGGAGCCTGGTGTGGTCTACTGTTTCGATAGACGACCCACTTCAAAGTTCCACGTGTTGTGCATTCAGAGAAACTCTCTTGCATACCACTGTTGTAACCCGTGGTTATTTAAATTACTGTCGCCTTCAACCAGTCTGGCCATTCTCATCTGACATCTCTCATTAACAAGGGGTTTTCACCCACAGAACTGCTGCTCACTGGACATTATATGACCCCCTAGGAGTCCATGCCAGATTTCATAGGGGGCACAATTAAAAATCAAGAAACTGGGGACCACAGGAGCTTCTGAATGGACCCTGATAAGTTTACTGTTTTAATGAAGTATTACTGAACTATATAAATAAAAAAGAAATGAATATGTAATTTAGTTGTAACCCCACTGAAATGAATGGGAAAGTATAAGGATGCAAGTGAGACAGTGAAACTGGTGTATGTGCTTGCGTGCAGCATGTCAATCTCAGCTCCTGATTGACCTCACACAAATCAATGTTCACACCCTGCAGGACGGCCTGTTGATCCTCATTGCACCTCCACCCCCAAATCAAACACTGCAGATTGGACAGGACTGTCTGCAGCAAGGCCAATCAACGAGTATGCAGCAGGAGGTTGGTTCTGTTTGTCTTCCACTGACCCATGCGTGTCATAATACTTATAAAATGTGGCAAGGTGGCTACAGGTACTGCAGTGGAGTTATATGCCAGAAACTGCTAAATTGCCAAGAGGTGAGAATGTGCAATGTCTCCCACTGTATCACTATCTACCACTACAATTTCCATTAAATCCCTGATACTCATCATATTTTGAAAGGAAGTTCAATTTGCTTTTCTTGATAGTATTGTAGTACAGTTGGTCCTTCTTATCCACAGGTTCCGCATGCGCGGATTCAACCAAACGCGGATCGGGAAAACCTGGAAGTTCTCTCTCCAGCAGTTGTTGTTTGAGCATGTATAGACTTCTTTTTCTTGTCACTATTCCCTAAACAATACAGTATAACAACTATTTACATAGCATTTACATTGTATTAGGTGATATTGATAATGTAATGGAGGTACTGTCTTACTCCCTTTTACGGCTAAAGGATTTTTTGGTGCATTATTGTCCCCTTTTGAGGCTAAAAGGTTGCTAGCTGATCTATAGAAATGGCAAATTTGAGTTAGTCACGTATGTGAAGTATGGCAGACCGTAATGTTCCCTTTATGTTTAAGATTGTTCTTGCTTTATAATTAACCTGTGGTCAAAACTGTCGGAGCAGGCTTTGCACCTAGATCCCCATACAAGGCATGGACAAGTATGGACCCTTTGCTGTGCTGATTGCTTAAGGGGAAGTAACTCAAAAGCTGTAGTAACTGTTAGAATACCTGTATAAAAGGGATGGTGTCTGTATGTAAGGTAGAGATCCTAGGACAAGGGTCCAGTCGGCAAGAGGGTGCTTCTTGCCTACTGTAGATCTCGGATCTCTTGCTGGCTGAAGTCGCAATAAAGAAACGGTTGATTGAAATTATATGGTGTCTGACTTGACTTAATTCCACATTATAAGTAATCTAGAGATGATTTAAAGTATACGGGAGGATGTGCATAGGTTACTGCGGATTGGAAATCGAAAAAAACCCCCGTAAGTTCTCTAAGTTGGAACAGGTACATCCGGTATTATTTAACGTCAGTTAGTCAAACATTTGTCTTATTATATAGTATATATTTTACCTTTCTATGCATATAAAACACTTAATAAACATATGTATTTCAATAATTAAACCACTGCTTTGCTTAGTAATAATTGTAGCTTTCACCAGGGCAGGGCTTTCACATGCTCCATTATTCTCACTTTATCCCGACTGTTGTAGCCTAACACTTTTCCAATGACCAATGGCATTTAACCTCTTTCCAATCACTTGATTATTTCCACTTTATTTTCAATTGTGTTCGTTTTCCGGAACAGAAACACTGCGGGCAGCGGGTCCCAAGCTCCGCTGGGTCCTAAAGTCGACTGACTTGAGCATCTGCGTTTTTTGGTATCCACGGGGGGGGGGGCTCCTGGAACCAATCCCCCGCGGATAAGGAGGGCCAACTGTATTTCTAAGTGATAAGCAACTCAGGGAACAAATTGTTGCTGCTAAGTCTGACGCATTTTACCTGTCAAATATATTTGAAAAACTGAACAGTTACAAGGAAAAAAACATTCTCATATCATGCAAGGATGCAATTACGACTTTCCTTGGAAAGCAAAGTTATCAGCAGCAATATTGGACATTCTGAGTTTATACAATTTCCTTCAATGACCACCCTTAAAGTATAATGGCAAGATGACAATCTGATTGTCTGATCATTTGAAACAACTGCACACGGACTGATACGGAACTTCGTTTCAAAGACCTGCTGGAAATGCATTTTCCAGATTGGGTAGTGGATCCATTTGGGGTGAATGTGAATGATGCTGACACCACATTGCAAGCGTACCTTGTTGAGCTGCAGAGTGATATAACAGCTCAAACAAAATTTTTGGATATTCAAAATAAACTTCCACAGCTCTGGGATAAAGTAAACTTGTTTCTAATTGGATCTTTCACCTCTTATCTAGATGGATGTGGTTTTAGTCAAACTATCGAAAGCTCAGCCACCTTGATATTGTGAAAAGAGGTGATCTTCAATTATCTGGATGATGGGGTGGTAAATTGGATTAGTAAGTATGCAGATGATACTAAGGTAAGTGGCGTTGTGAATAATAAAGGAGGTTTTCAAAGTTTGCAGAGAGATTTAGGCCAGTTAGGTGGGCTGAATGATGGCATATGGAGTTTAATGCTGATAAGTGTGAGGTGCTACATTTTGGTAGGAATAATCCAAATAGGACATACATGGTAAATGATAGGGCACTGAAGAATGCAGTAGAACAGAGTGATCTAGGAATAATGGTGCATAGTTCCCTGAAGGTGGAATCTCATGTGGATAGGTTGGTGAAGAAAGCTTTGGTATGCTGGCCTTTATAAATCAGAGCATTGAGTATAGGAGTTGGGATGTAATGTTAAAAAATTGTACAAGGCATTGGTAAGGCCAAATTTGGAGTATTGTGTACAGTTCTGGTCACCGAATTATAGGAAAAATGTCAACAAAATAGAGAGAGTACAGAGAAGATTTACTAGAATGTTACCTGGGTTTCAGCACCTAAGTTACAGAGAAAGGTTGGACAAGTTAGTTTTTTATTCTTTGGAGCGTAGGTTGAGCGGGGACTTGATAGAGGTATTTAAAATTATGAGGGGGATAGGCTTTTTCCATTGAGAGTAGGGGGAATTCAAACAAGAGGACATGAGTTGAGAGTTAGGGGGCAAAAGTTTAAGGGTAACACGAGGGGGAATTTCTTTACTCAGAGAGTGGTAGTTATGTGGAATAAGCTTCCAGTAGAAGTGGTAGAGGCAGGTTTGGTATTGTCATTTAAAGCAAAATTGGATAGGTATATGAACAGGAAAGGAATGGAGGGTTATGGGCTGAATGCGGGTCAGTGGGACTCGGTGAGAGTAAGCGTTTGGCACGGTCTAGAAGGGCTGAGAGGGCCTCTTTCCGTGTTGTAATTGTTATATGGCTATGTCTTTAATCAGGTTGCAACAGGATATTCAAGAACTCACTAGTTTGCATCTGTCGCAAGCATCTCACTAAATCCTAAAGTCACAACAATAAGCACCTTTTTGTCGCTGGTTCAAAGAATGTCATATATTTTCTAAATAAAATATCCTATTCAAAACTTTGAAACAGTTTTATTTTTCAGATACACCTGTAACATTATATTTAACATATAATATCCATAACCTTTTAAATATAAATATTGATGGCACATTAGAATAATTAGTACAGTTGACTAAAATAAACAGAGGGTGGGGCCACAAAGGTGAATGAAACTCATAAATGGGCCAAGAGCAGAAAAGGGTTGAGTAGCACCAACTTAGATCACATTTCTTCCCCATTCTCCTGTTTGGCCTGGACAGCAACTAAACGTCTTTACCACGTCTGAGTGCTTTTCTGCATTGAGTTGCTGCCACATGATTGGCTGATTTGACCTTTGTTAACCAGGTGTATTTAATGAAGTGGACACTGAGTGCATATGTACTTTAATAATAAATTTACTTTGAACTTTTGAAAGAGCAGCAGAAATCAGACAGGGGGAAGCAGTGAGAAGGAATCACAGGAAAACATTCTTCTTCTCTTCAATAGGAATTTTGGAGTCCCTTTTGACAGAATGAACTCTGTTATTGAAATTATCAGCATTCCAGCAACCAGAAATGCTAAGGAGCACTAGGTTAAATAAACTCCTTTTAATGTTTCCATTCACATAAGTGCAAAAAATTAAAAGTCATAGGTCAAGATACACTGTGCTTTGAAGTTAGTTTCCAGCGACTGAAGCAGAGCATATGTGTTATTCAACAAGACTACCCAAATGAACAGGTGTAAAATACTGCTCTAAATTATTCAGATAGAGGGGGAAATTACTTGCATTTATATTGTGCCCTTTACAACCTTAGGATGTAGTGAAGAGCAATGTAGCCTATCTGGTTTTGAACCCCAAACATTGTTTTTGGAACCTTCTTAGGTGAAAGCTGGATGCTATGTTTCACAATATTGACTGAGGGATAATTATCCATGATACCTTGATATTTTTGGAATGCCTTATCAAAACTTTGAGGTCTCATTGATAATGTGACATGACACAATTTACAGAAGGACTTCCAGCAATTAATCAATTGGTCAATGTTGCACTGGAGTGTTAGCTTAGACCCCCAGCACTCTCTTGACAGTAAGTTTTGAGCACAACCTTCAACTTAGTGGCAAGAAATCTTCCCATGAGCCATATTTAGGAAACCTGACTGAGCTACCAAGTGGCCTGTTGCAAATTAAGAAATCAGAAAGCAGTTTGAGTTCTGCACAGAATAAGAGATCTCCAAGATCTCTGCACATCTTGTATAATTTTCTGGTAAGCCCTTTCAACTTGTCCAGGTCAAAACTTGACAACTTTGGTGCATTGATATTTAATGGGCATGATTAAACACTGTGGAATAAAAGTACCTTATTGAGTTAGCCCATTACTTATCCATAGCTCTGCTCCTATTCAGGAAGAAAAGTTGAACGATGTGCTCAAATCTTTTTGTATACATTTGTACAATTAACTTTATTTGCTTACATTCAGTGAACCAACTTTTTAAGAAATACTGTTTTCTTGACAGACAATGAACTACCAAAGCTGAAGCAATGAAGAACCTTCTTTCACGATAAACTAGGACACCTGGCCAAATGACACCATCTTCTGGTGTATCTACAAGCTAAACTCAGGTTGAGACCAGTAATTTCCCAAGCAATTGCAATATTAGTTAGCCCAAGGAAATAAGTCTAGTTGAGGTGAACCAAACCCTAATAAATACAAACTTAACGCTCAGTTTACTTGAGTAAATTCAACGTAATGAAGCCAAAGCAGTTGCTCTACTAGGTCTTGCCAATTAATTTGATATTGTTGGAAGTCATAATTAATACGTATATCTTTTTTAAACTAAATCAATATATTCCAACTCATTAACTTGTTAAAGTACAGTGCTGCATCACAGCACCAGACATCAGGGTTCAATCCTGAATTCAGGTACTTCTGCGAGTTTGTAACTGGCGGAGTTTCCTTTGGACTCTCTGGCTTCCTCTCACATCCAAAAGATGTACAGATTGGTAGGTTAATTGCCCCTGTTGTGTAGCCAAGTGGTAGATCCATGAGGGTTGATTAGAATGAAGCAAACAGAAAAAATATCCAGGATTAGTTTAAGTGGGTGGTTGATGGTTGGCAAGTGGGCCAAGGGGCCTGTTTCCAGACTGTTAAGACATTGGATCAAATAGCATAATTCTCCATCAAGTCTGCTCTGTATCACGTCTCATTTAGTACCTCTCTCAATGCCACATGGTAGTGAATTTCACAAATTCACCACCCTCTGGCTACAGAAATTTCTTTTAATCTCTATTCTAAAGGGATCCCCTTCTATTCTGAGACTGTGCCCTCTGGTCCGAGACACCCCACTATAGGAAACATCCACTCTACCACAGTCTTTCAATATTCAGTAGATTTCAATAAGATTGATTTTTTTCATAATTCCTCATTCTTCTAAACTCCAGCGTGTACAGGTTATTATTAAAGTCTTAATTCTCTATTTAAGTCTTAAAATTATTACTCAAGACTAGAAACTCCTGTTCTTGGAAAGCACCTGTTACTATTAACAATACAAAGATTAAAGCTTAAGCACCTGAAGATCAAATTTCAAAATCCAAATAAAAGCACCTTGTATCCAGGCTATGTGGGTAGATTGTATGCCAGTGCACACTAATTGCTTCTGTGAAACAAGAGGATAGAATACACAATTAGTACCCACATGATCCAGGCCATTGAACAACCTACCTCCAACGTAACACATGTACACATAGCATAAGATGCTGGAGAAACTCAGGTCAGGCCCTATGGAGCGGAATAAGCAGTCAGCATCTCAAGCAAAGATCCTCCTCCTGTCCTCCAGCATTTTGTGTGTTACTCTGGATTTCAAACATCTGCTTAATCTCATCAGTTTATGATTTACTACCTCGAATGTACAACACTGCCATCTGAAATTATGGTTCATTAAATTACTCTGGAAGATGCAAACCACTTGCCATACATCAGGTGTCTTTCCTCAGTGGAGATGAAATTCATCTGCATTTTCGGTGTTAGCCTTTGGTGAACTGAGAAAAGCATGAGAATATCCGGATCTCAAGAGTTGCTTTAGAACTTATGGTACGCCAGGTCAAAGTAATTTTTCCTCCTTTATGCTTGAACTTGAGTGACCCTAATGAGGCATCATGCTAGAAAAATATCATCACTATCTCTATTTAATACTGATACCAATATTATCTTCCTCTCCTAGACCAATATCCCTGGTATCAAAGCACTAGTTATTCTCAGTTACAGAGGTCTAGATATTTGTTCGCATACTCAATGCTATATTCCAGAAGCTGCCATTTCTGGGGAAGCACTGCCATTGGAGGAAATTAGCAGGGAAAATGAAAGGTTCAGAGATGTGTTCTAAACTTCTTTGTAGAAATGCAACTGATAGTTGAGAAAAAAAAATTCAAAGAGCTGCAATCATAAAGCAGATGAAGGGTATGGGAGAGATTGACTTGTTCATCTTGATTCAGAATAGACTTCGACTGTGATCTGCAACCTTTTTGATCTAAGTTATGCATTGAATAAATTTACTGAGCCATTTAAACTTTCACTTACTTTAAGAACCCAAGTTCTTGATTTCACCTTGTTTTACCTACTGGACATGAAGCCATAAGACTATTTCAGTTACATTTTTGATCAATTTAAATTTAATTAACAGGGTCTGATTTGAAAATCATGAGTGCGAGTTCTTTTAAAGTGAGCATGTCAGTATACCGAATAGAAGCGTCTTGGTCCAATACATATACAGATCCCAGAAAGCGCAAAACAGACATGATGTGAATTGAATTTGTTGCCAAGTAATTTCAGTCCTCTGAAATGCTAGTATGTCATCATATCCAGAAACAAAAATCAAAAAGTATTCCATCTTTTAAAATGCCTATTTTTTTAAAAATAAGTATTTTCAGAATAAACCTCCAAGAGGACCACAAACTTGTGGCTTGGAGGCTTGTATGCCTCAATGACCTGGAGAGCTATGTTGGCTGGAGTCAGGGTTTTATGCTTTGGCTCTTGGTAGGGTCACCTATGCCAAACAGGTCAAAGGGAGAGGCCGGACTAAGAGTGGTCCACCTGTCCTCCAGGTTCAGGGGTAATGCTCATGGTGAATAACCCTGACTGGTAAATCAAAATTGTCAGAGAAAGCAATGAAGAATTCTTCCACATCTGAGTATGAAAGTCTTCCTGAGTCTTCAGTTGGGACTTGTGTACGGACAGTAGTGAAAATCGAGAGAAAGCTACTAACATGATGAAGGAAGCCCTGAAACCACCAGAGATGGAGGTCCTTCATTGTTGTCCTAAATGCTAGTGGCATAATGGGCAGGTAAGTCTCAGAATGAAGTCTTTTGTGGTACAAAATTATTGAATTTATATTAAGAAACTAATACCACACCATGCAATACTAATTAAAGCAGTTAAGCAGAGACAAAGAATTCTTTTGTACCCTGAAGCAAACAAAGGGGTTATAAAATTCACTCTCCCGCCTTTTCAGCATTGCAAAGCAGCCATGAGATCTAGTTCCAACGCGCAATTACTACAGAGGAAGAAAAAGTCAGAAATTGTAAGTACACACCTGACTGATAATGCAGTCACATATGACTGATCTTAATCAAAGTTCAGCAAAAATAATTTGCTAAGAATACTCTTATCAACTTACACAGGAGTCTTTCCCCTCTCATCCTGATCTCTACATTTTACAGATTTTCCATATTCTAGTTGTATTTTGGTCATTACATTTAGCTCTTTATTCAATTCATTAATAAACAGAAATGCTCTGCTTCTTCCTCCTAAAGATAATTGGGTATTAGGATCCTTTAATTTAGCAAGTGTTGATATTCATCCTGAATTCGATGAGGAATTTTAAAGCATACTGTACCTAGCCCCACTCGGTTAATTAACTGACGCATAGATAGTCTAAACTCCAAAAAAATGAAATAACCCCCCAAAATGTTTTAAAATGTCAAAATGATAGTTCAAATTAATAAATACCATCTTAAAAGAACAGTATTAAAAGAAAATGCGTGATGGAGAATTGATATTGGGACTTAGGAAGTTGGTAAGCAAGTGTCATTAGAAATCCATGCTTGGCCCAGGCATCTGTAACTTTTCTTTCCCACTTTTATTATTTTAGCACCAGTTTTAAAGCCAGGTTTACTGAACCATATTTTAACTTATTCCCTCTTGCAAGCATTTCTCTACAGCCACCATGTCAGCTTGGTAGTTAAGTGGCTGCACAAAGCATGGGGAAATGTCATCTACTGACCCAGAGAATTAGCTTGAATTCCATATTGGCAGTTTGATAATTGAAATTCACATAATTTTAAAAATCTGCAATAACAATTCATCGTGGTGACTATAACACTACTAGATCACAAAAACACAATCCAACAAGTTATACCAGAATAGTTTTGCAATCTGTTAGGTTCAGATATATTTCAGAATGGAGAATAAATGCTATGCTTTCTAGTTTTAAACACCCCTCCCATGGGAAACACTGGCTTCACTAACTTAGAATGCTACCTATCATTGCAAAAGTAGAGAGAGAACACATTGATGTAATTACGAGAAACACAGCTATATTTCATTAGGTGTTTGAGGAGCTTTGATGTCATCAATGACTTGTACTGTGAAGAGCATTCTGACCAGTTGTATCATCGACTGGCATGGAGACGGCAATGCACAGAGTCGGAAAAGGCTGCAGAGGACTATAAACTGAGTCAGCCACCCCATCACTGAGGATATTGTTAAAAGGCAGCATCAATCATTATGAACCTTCATCATCTGAGACATGCCTTCTTCTCAACTACCATGGAAGAAGAGCCTGAAGACACACATTCAATGTTTTAGGAACAGTTTAGTCTGCTCCACTGTCTGAATGGTCAATGAACACTCACTATTTGCTCTTTTTGCACTTTTTAAAAATATATTTCTTATTGTAACTTATAGAGTGGGCACTTTAATAGGTACCTCCATATCTAATAAAGTGGCCACTGACTATGTTCGCAGTCTGCTGCTGTAGCCCATCTACTTCAAGGTTCAATGCCTTGCGCATTCAGAGACCCTCTTCTGCACATCATAGTTGTAACTCATGATTACTTGAGTTATTGTCGCCTTCTTGTCAGTTTGAACCAGTTGGGCCATTCTCCTATGACTTCTTGCATTAACCCACAGAACTGTCACTCACTGGACATTTTTCTTTGCTCCCCATTCTGATGCTTGGTCTGAATAATGGAACCTCTTGCCCATGCATGCACAATTTTTAATGCATTGAGTTGTTGCCAGATTATTGGCTGATTAGATATTTGCATTAACAAGCAGCTATACCTAATAGAGTGTATAGTAATTTTTTATGTTTTGCCCTCTAATGTTGCTGCAAAACAACAAATTTCATGACTTATCTATATCAGTGATAAGAAATCTACTCTAATAACAAAAACAAAGAATGTTAAGTTCACTCACAAATGACAGAGAAATCAGGGGTAATGATGCTTAGAACATGGAAGTATCCTGCATCATCTCTGTCAGAACAATTCACCTCTCCCCACACTCCACCCCCACCCAACTGTTCTTCATAAACCAAATTCTCTCCTTTCTTGATATGTCTTACTGCCTTTTAAATGGTAAAGCTAAATCTGCCTACACTACTTCAGCACATAGACCCAAGTCTGCACCATAGAAGCCAAGCAAATTTTCAGAATGTTTTCATTCTTTTGCCAATCACTTTCATCCTTTGTGCCCTGCAGATTTACATCTTTGATATATAGAACATTTTTAAAATCTACTGTCCATGATCTCTGCAGGATACAGTCATATCTGCTACAGCAAAAACCACTACCCCAGCTTCTCCAGTCTTCTCTCAAATCAAAAGCACAACATTCCTGGAATCAATCTGCTAAATATGAGCAAGCAAATCTCAAGGTTGTAGAATTTATACATTTATTGATAATAAACATACTTGAATCTTAAAATATCTTCTGCAATCTCTCTAAAAGCTAAAATCTATACCCTGGTCCCTCAACAACACCTCTTTAGACAAGAAAAAACACAGCAATGTCTCCACTTCCTGAGGAGATTGGGGCTCACCCACCCCCAATCCAGCTTAACCAATTTTTACCTGACTGCTGCATTACAGGGATTAAAAGGCATCTAACCACGATGGATTGTGAGGACTGCTGAGAGGATCAGTGGGGTCTCTCTTCCACCCATTAGAGACAGATATCAGGAGCAATGTGGACGCAGGGCCCTTGGCATTGTCAGTGATCTCTCCCATCCATCCAATAATCTCTCTGACCCCTCCCCATGACCAACTTTCACAACATATGCCAGTGATATTAAATCTGATTCTGATGTGTCACCATACCTTAGTTAAGTGCCTAACATACCATATTTGGAATGTGGGAGAAAACTGGAGCACCTGGAGGAAACCCATGCAGTCATGGGAAGAATGCACAGGCAGTAATGGGAGTCAAACTCTGATTGGTGATTGCTGGAGCTATAAAGTGATTATGCTGACCTCCATGTTACTGTGCCACCCATGCAACTTAATTGCCGCTGGAATTTGTACTTCACATGCCAATTTTTAGCACAGTCCTATTCAACTATATCCTTTGCAAAGTCCAGCAGCATTGTTTTATTCATTATTTATTGACATATTCTGAAATGGTACAGAATAGGCCATTTTAGTCCTTCAAAGCCTGCAGACCAGCAATCCCCCGATCTAATCCTAGCCTAATCACGGGACAATAACCAATTAACCTACCGATGGTAGGTCTTTGAACTTTGGGAGGAAACCTATGCAATCACAGGGAAAACACACAAACTCCTTATATGGAGCGGGGGAATTGAATCTGGATTGTTGGTACTGTAAATCATTGTGTTAACCACTATGCTACCATGCATTTTTGTTAGAAATGTAGTGTATTTAACTAGTACCTTTACTCTGCTACTACATTCATGAACAGATTTCCTATTTGGTTTCCGACTGGGTTCTTACATTTTTCCTCTTCATATTCCTGCATTGCTTTTGCTTCTCTTATTGACTCCCCCCCCTCCACATTTTGACTATTTAAAAATCTTCCCTCTCAACTCTGTAATTAACCTCACACTTGCATTATCCATCTCAAATTTCTTTCTCTCCCCCACCCACTTTCCTTTTCATCTAGGTAATTCTGGCTTTCGCTTGATTACACTTCTTCCCTACTTCAAAGAGCAGCATGCTACTTGTGCCAGCCAATTATCAATTTCACAATGACTTTATATCATACATGTGATTTTGTCATTTCACTTTGCTGACTGATGGATCTAACAGTGCTCAAAACTGGTTGCTACATTTCCTACAAAACAACTAATTTGACTGCAACATGATCCTGAAGGTTTATGACAGAATGTTCTGGAGAAGACACCTTGAGTGGGAATCTAGAACCTTGGAAGCCAAGGTTGCTATTTAGTATATAGATGAGATGATTTTCCTTTCGGGGATGTGTGTCATTGCAACACTTCCTCAGTGGTTTACAGAAGCAGAGTGTCTTTGAATATGATTTTCATAGTGCTAGATACCACCTATATTGGGAATCTGAAGCTGAATCATGATTGTATGGGCTAATTCAATATGCCACCTGAAATCAGTGCTCTCCTCAAGCAAGTTTTAATCAGATCCGATGCAATATGGATCCATTTTAACTGTGGCTTCTCAGAGCTGGGCAGTGAGGCAAGCCTCAGCCAGTATACTGAAGCCCCAAACTCCAGAATGCTCCAGCTCCTGTCCAACTTGGCAAAATTCTCTAACAATTTTAATGTCAAAGTTATTTAGAAATGTAGAATTACTTCAAAAATATTAAAGTTCAAAGTAAACTCATAAGTAT
Organism: Hypanus sabinus; assembly: GCF_030144855.1. Classification (NCBI taxonomy): domain Eukaryota; kingdom Metazoa; phylum Chordata; class Chondrichthyes; order Myliobatiformes; family Dasyatidae; genus Hypanus; species Hypanus sabinus. The sequence continues at coordinate 200,506,346 of NC_082706.1, forward strand.
ATGTTGCCTTGAGATTCATTTTCTTGTGGGCAATTCACAGTTGAGAATAAAAAAGCACAACAGAATCAATTAAAAACTACACACAAAGGTGGACAAACAACTAATGTGCAAAAGACAAAGTGCAAATACAAATAAATGATAATAATAAATTATTGAGAACAAGAATTGTAAAATCTTTGAAAGTGAGTCCATAGTTTGTAGGATCAGTTCATAGAAACACAGAAAACCTACAGCACAATATAATACAGGCCCTTTGGCCCACAAAGCTGTGCCGAACATGTCCCTACCTTAGAACTACCTAGGTTTACCCAGAGACCTCTATTTTTCTAAGATCCATGTATCTATCCAGGAGTCTCTTAAAAGACCCTATCGTTTCTGCCTCCACCGCTGCTGCCAGCAGCCCATTCCACGCATTCATCACTCTCTGCGTAAAAAACTTACCCCTGACATCTCCTCTGTACCTACTCCCCAGCAGCTTAAACCTGTGTCCTCCTATGGCAACTATTTCAGCCCGGGGGAAAAAGCCTCTGACCATCCACACGATCAATGCCTCTCATCTTGTACAGCTCTATCAGGTCACCTCTCATCCTCTGTCACTCCAAGGAGAAAAGGCCAAGTTCACTCAACCTATTCTCATAAGGCATGCTCCCCAATCCAGGCAACATCTTTGTAAATCTCCTCTGCATCCCTTCGATGGTTACCACACCCTTCCACAGTACTCCAAGAGGGGTCTGATGAGGGTCCTATATAGCTCCAACATTACCTCTTGGCTCTTAAACTCAATCCCATGATTGATGAAGGCCAATGCACCATGTGCCTTCTTAACCACAGAGTCAACCTGCGTAGCAGCTTTGAGCATCCTAAGGACTCGGATGCCAAGATTCCTCTGATCCTCCACACTGCCAAGAGTCTTACCATTAATACTATATTCTGCCATATTTGACCTACCAAAATGAACCACCTCATACTTATCTGGGTTGAACACCATCTGCCACTTCTCAGTCCAGTTTCGCATCCTATCAATGTCCCACTGTAACCTCTGACAGTTCAGTGTTGACTAATCTGTACACTAAAATTAAAACATACTAATAATTAAAACCAATAACATGGGATGGTGTGGTGGAAATACATTTCTGCCAAAGGTGTAAGGCGCTCCTTCACTCCACTAGACTGCAGATCGCACTTAGACAAGGTGCATGCTTAGCCACCCCCCCCCCCACCTCCCCAATCAGGGTCATGTGATTATGTGAACACTGATGCCAGGCGGACAACTTCTGAAGAGTATTGATAATGGCTGGGGTTACTCATCATGTACAGAAACTGCCCAGAAGCAGACAACGGCAAACCACTTCTGTGGAAAAAATTTCCAAGAACAATTATGGTCATGGAATGACCATTATCACCCATGTCATAATGAATGAACTTGGAAAAAAAGACTTTTTCCTTCCTAACCTTCATGTCAGGATTAGCCCTATAAAAGAATGGAGATATAGATCCTATGCCAATTCAAGTTGGCAAAGGATCAGAGGAGGAATCTCAGTATAAGCAGCCTCTGCTGCTGGACTTGACATTACAGCTCACCACCAGAGCAGAGTAATGGTTGCTTCAACATTTGGCTTGTCCTAGACTTGGGATGGAGCCAGCAAGTCTGGGACACATTTGTCTGAGTGACTGAATGCCAGAAGTTCCCTTCAGAATCACAAACCACAGTAAGCTCACTCCGGTCCCATAGTTAGCTTCTTTGATGTATTAGGAACAATTTTCAGTTATGCCTCAAAGCACCAGTATGCACAAAGTAGAGTGCAATGGTTGCTTTATGTACAATGCTACATGAGATACTGATTTTTCATTTAATATTCTGGGTGTGCCAACACTAATTTGAAAGCAATGAGAATTAAGACCATAAGATATAGCAGTATTAAGCCACTTGGCCCGTCAAGTATGCTCCGCCATTTCATCATGGCTGATCCATTTTTCCTCTCAGCACGAATTTCTTGCCTTCACCCCATATCCCTTCACACCCTGACCAATCAAGAACCTATCAACCTCTGTCTTAAATATACATAAAAACCTGTTTTCCACAGCTGCCTGTGGCAATGAATTTCACAGATTTACCACTCTCCAGTTAAAGAAATTCCTCATCTCCATTCTAAATGAATGACCCTCTATTCTAAGACAATTAAATGTCCATCAACCAAGTATTACATAAATATATAGAAAAGTCCATACCAATTGTTAAGTATAACTCTAACAGCAGGTTTTTCCATCTATATAATATCCCAGCTCAGGATAAACTTGATCCAAATGTTTGATGCATTGTAAATATAGGCACTGTTTCTGTTTAATACATAATTGCATTGTTCCAAAGTCAATATACTGTGACAATACAAGCAAACTAATTGACTGTACAGCTACGCTTGCAATCATTCATCCAAAAGAAGAAACAGAAATATTCTCTCTGCCAACACAATTCCCATATGTTTAAAGGTATAACAATCTGTCCTATTATTAAACAATGTGTCAGCTTCAAGCCTTGTAGAATGCTATCACTATTCAGGAACTGTTGTTACAGTAAAGTAAATGTAAAACTAATAGGATTTGATCTTTCAATCCCTATAATAAGTTGGCACTGTCGATGCCGGCAGTGGGCTTGTAGTGGTGACAAGGAGGGTAGATACCCCATCGGGGTCATCAGGTGGGCACCTTCCTTCTTTGATGTTCCAGTGATAAGCCCATGACGTCTCCAGAGGGCTCAACGGTGCTACCTGGCATCCCAGACACACCCCCTCAGATCCATACCCTCCTGTCTTCATCTTGCAGCCCAGTTGTTGTCTTTCCTTTTAATCAAAATCCAATTACTGCTTTCTTCTGCTGCATTTTACAAGGACTTGATTGCTTGTTGGGAGTGAATAACCCCTCACCCCCATCTTCAATAGACTGGTCGTAGATGTAGTCACAAATCCCCTGCATCCCACTTCTACAGGGAAAATCTTGGTCTTCCAGCTGTTCCGGGCAGCTTCAATTGCCAGTTGAGAGTACTTGGACTTTTTCCTCTCATAAGCTTCTTCAACATCATCTTCCCATGGTACTGTCACTTCCACAACTTATGCCAGCTTGGCTGTTGTGGACCACAGGACCATGTCTGGCCGGAGTGTTGTAGCCGCAATGTCTGGGGGAAACACAAGATTTTTCTCCCCAAGTGCACATTCATTTTCCAATCCCGAGCAAGCTGCAGAATACTTACCTCTGTGGATGTTATATGGTGCTCTAGAGGTTGGCCGGCTGGTACAAATCGTGTGATGTGAACATTTCTTGCCGATGTTTGTGGGAGAACATTTGTGGTGATTTGCCTCTGTTCCAAGATTGATTCCAGCTGTCTGAGAACTTGGTTATGCCGCCATGGGTACCGCCCCTGGCTGAGGCTCGTGGTGCATCCTGTTAAAATGTGCCTTAGTGATCCAGGTGTTTGACAAAGAGAGCAAGTGGGGTCTTCTCCCCACCACTGGTTCAGGTTCTGGGGTGTGGGTTGGAGGTCATAAGTGGCTCTAATGACAAAACTTAGCCGAGATCTCTCCCAGATGTCACACCAGCTGAGTTTCCTCTTTTCCAGGCTCTCTCAATTAGTCCATTGGCCCTGCTTGGCCACTGAGACGGCCCTGGCATGTTGCTCTGCCTCCTCCTGTCTTCTCACCTCCTCCACCACGAGCTGTCTCTTCTGCACCGATGTTGCCTTGTGCCATTGAGGAGCCTTTGGGACGAGCTTGAGCCCGGCTCTCCCATGTTGGACTTGGCCAACCACATCCCTGAAGCGAAGAGCAGACTTAGCACTCTGAACAGCTTCAGTTGGGGCCATTTCCTCCCCGTTGCTACACAGGGGCTGCTGTTCGAATAACAGTATCTTCAGATTCAGTGAGGGTCATGACCAACCTTGCTTTGGTGCATTTGAATTCTTCCACAAGACTTGGAATTGGTAATTCTAATTGACCATTCCCGTACAGTCCAACAGGACGTAAGCATCGTGGAAGTCCAAGCCACTGTTTCACATGTGTGCTGATCACTCTTTTGAGCTTTTCCACCTTGTTGATGGGGATTTCATACACTGTTAGAGGCCACATGAGTCTTGGAAGTATGCCAAACTGGAAGCACCACAGCTTGAGTTTTCCTGGCAGTCAGGTCTCGTTGATGCGAGCTTTGTACATGATGGTATCCTTTTTGAGTTGTTTAAACTGCTCGGTGTCCTTGAGCTTAGCATCATACCATTGGCCCAAGCTCTTCACTGGCATTTCTGACACAGTTGGGACAGGTGTTCCGTCAATATGAAATCTTTGATCCGTGACTTGACCTTTGACAATGGAGATGCTTCTGCACTTGCTGGTCTTGATCTTCATCCTTACTGATGAGATGTTTTGATGAAGCTTTTCCAGAAGTCTCTTGGTGCAGGGGACAGTTGTCGTCAGTATTGTTATATCGTCCATACAGGCTCGTATTGGTGGTAACCGTTGACCAAACTGTAGCCGTTTTCCTCCCACAACCCATTTTGAGGCTCTGATAATGAGCTCCATTGCCATAGTGAAGGCCAATGGGGAGATGGTGCATCCCGCCATGATGCCTACTTCCAGTGGTTGCCAAGCTGTGGTGAAGTCTGATGTTGTGAGACAAACTTGCAGATCCTGGAAGTAGTGTTTTACCAGATTTGTTATTGTTGCAGGCACCTGACAGAATTCAAAAGCAGTCCATAGCAGGGAATGAGGAATTGATCCATAGGCATTGGCCAGGTTGAGGAACAAGACATGCAGATCTTTTCCTTCTTTCTTAGCCATCTGGATTTAATGCTATATGACATTGGTATGTTCAAGGCATCCTGAGAAGCCTGCTATGCCAGCCTTTTGGATTGACGTTTCAATTAAATGGTTTTGTTTCAGATGCTTTATAAGTTTTCTTGCCAACATTCTGAAAAAGATTTTGCCTTCTATGTTCAGAAGGTTTATTTGGCAAAACTGTTTGATGGTGGACAAATTCTTTTCTTTTAGGATCAGCACTCCCGCTCTTCTCCAGGCTTTGGGATCATTTACTTTTCCCATGCAACCTTCATGTTTCTCCAGAGAAATTTCAGAACATCCGGGGCATTCTTGTAGACACAATACGGAACACTGTTAGGGCCTGGCAGTGATGCCGATCTTGCCTTCTTCACTGCCCCTTTCACCTCACTCAGCTTGGGAGGGATAATGTTAAATTGACGTCATGAGGGAGAGATTGGTGGAATGTCAGCTGGGCCAAGTATTGGTTCATCTTTTAGCTCATCAGTATGGATGGTTCGGAGATGTCTTTCAACCTCCATTTTTGATACTTTTAAGGATCCGATTTATTTTGTAAAAAAGATAGATGCTAAAAGAGCTGTTGCAGGCTCATGACAATTTTACTAAAATGTTAAGATATATTGCATTTTTGGAACTAATTAAGAGTATATATTTTTTGAAATATGAACATGGCATTTATTTCACATGATAGCTTGTTATTGATGCAACACACACAAAATGCTGGTGGAATGCAGCAGGCCAGACAGTACAGTCGACGTTCGGGCCGAGACCCTTCGTCAGGAGTAACTGAAAGAAGAAATAGTATAAGATGTGCTCAATGGTGGAGAGGGATTTTCCTGTGATGTGAATCAGTTGATGATATTTGACCCCACAACCATGTCCTGAGAAATTCTACAGCTGAAATCTCTGATACCAAAATCATAGAATACCAAGCTGCACAAAGCAACCACTTGATCCACTATGTTCAAGCTAGGTTACACTCAAAATTTAAAATACATGAAGTAATAAGATAATTCAATATAGAATCCTTTCAAGCATTAATAAACAGGTAGATTAAATATTTGCACATTTACTATTTTCACAGTAGGCTGCATTTCTAAATAAAATAAACACTAAGTCTGTGGTAGCTTTTTCTTAAACGTTAAAGACTGCCATACATTAGGTCATATGCATTTTGCTCTCTTTGCTGAAGCAGGATACACAGCAGCTCAAATGTTGAGTGTATACAAGATGCCTCTTTGAAATTGCTTAATATTTACTTAAGAATAGTGTAATATTTCAACTAACCAATAAACACTGAAGGCTATTTTACACCTAAATTATCCAGGAACTTGATGGAATCATGGCCAGGCAGAAACCATTATTACTAATAATATGAAGCACGTGCAACAATGTCTGTGCCACTAAAATACCTCTGGGTAAGAAAGTAATCCGGTATGTGAATAATGCATACAATATCCATTGTATACTTTGCACTCACCAACACAAGTTAATTCTTGTGATTTCTACTGTGAGCAACTCAACTTCAACAGACAACATTCCAGAGTTGTGAATGAAAGTAGCTCAGGGGTCACCAACCTTTTTTGCACCACGGACCCGTTTAATATTGACAATATTCTTGCGGAAAGTGGGGCGGGGGGGGGGGGGGGCGGGGGTTAATCACGACCAGAACACAGCGATACTCAAAGGGGGTTCCTTATGTCCAGTCTATTCTGCAACTTAGTTTTCGTGGCTACCAGCACTTGCTTCGGTCCCGCCTGCTCACGTTTTTTCCACTCAAAAAACTCAACAGGTTTGTCTTTAAGTGCAGGGTGCTTGGACTCAAGGTACCGAAGCAGTTTTGAGGGCTTCATTGCCTCATTAGACAGTCTCTGGGCCTGAGCTTCCGCCTCCGCGCGCCCACCGCCTTGGCCAGGTGTGGCTGGTCATGGGTGGGGTGAGAGGACAAGGTAAGGGCCAGAGGTCCCCTTACTGGGGCCGTGGCAGTCACAGTCTGGAGACAGCGACCGACCAAACAAGAAGTGCGACAGGTTGCGTGCCTCTCCCCTTGTAGGTTGGTCGAATCTATCGGCTGACAAAAGCTTGGCTGGAAGGATGACTTTTAGTAGATAGCAGCGAGGTAGCTGCTCTACCAGTGATCTACAAGGCCAACCAGTGATCCCTGGCGCGAGGGTATCAGTGCGTTTAGGCGACTGATGACCTCGCGTGGGTTCAAGTTCAACAGTGGGCGTGACAGGGAATGAGGAAAGCTGCAGCTGACTCATATCGTTTCCTCGCGGCTCGGTAGCACATGCTTTGCAGCCCGGTGGTTGGGGACCACTGAAGTAGCTGACACAGGCAGCTTTTGAAATATTGGCCTCTGCCAATCTACATCAATGGATTTCAAGCCACCAAAGGGCTTTACAGTTCATAACTGATAAAACAGATGTCTATTCTTCAACCCAAGGCTAGGCTATACAACAAAAATGTGCCATTGAACAATATGCAAACTGAAAATCACAGATTCAATGCAATGTAGACCTTTTCTCTTTCAAAAGGAAAACAAAATCAGCAGTGGGCAGATAAAAGTAAGGCTTTATGGGTATGTGTTAAAAAGCTGGGATAAACCCAGTTTCAAAGAAATAAGATGTTACTGAAAAATAATTTTGGAAGACAGTCCATTGTAGATGCAGCTCAGTAAAGACATAAGAGTTTTAAAGATCCACATGTATTTAATGTTTCAAAAAGTGGACAGTATTGTGGTATAGATCTCCCCTTCATGTAGTTCATGGTGAACTCCTTGTTATGATTTAGCATTTTATGTCTTATGGTCTCCTCTTGCTTGAGCATTTTGCAACTGTTACGACAGATGATGAAGTCAATAGTCTCTCAGATATCAGACAAGTGGACTTACTAATGGGTATTCTAGTGTAATATTAGAAGTTATATAAAATAACAACTAAAAGCATTCTACACACAAACAAAAGAAAACCTGCAGATGCTAAAAATCTAAGCAACACATACAAATTGCTGGAGAAACTCAGCAGGCCAGAGAGCATCAATGGAAGAGTACAGTCGACGTTTTGGGCTGAGAGCCTTCAGAAGGATTTAAAGCATTCTCACTGGTATATGCATGGGCAGGAGGGGATGAAACAGGATAAAACTTTTACAACATTCAGTATTAAATACTTGCAAAAAGTGCTATCATTTGTATGTGAGAAGTTTCATGCTGGAAATAGTTCAAATCAGAACAAAAATCAATCCCCAGGAGTAACACAAACAAAATACTGGAGGAAAAGAACAGGTCAGGCAGCATCGATGGAACGGAATAAAGAGTCAACATTTCAGGCAGAGACTCTTCATCAGGACTAAGGTTTTATTTTTTAAGTAAATAATAGTGACTGTACAAAAGGTGGGGTATGTGTAAAGTTTCCTTCACTTTTCATATTCCATAAAGTAAACATCCATGAAACCAATGATATTGAATAATTAAAACAATCTTATCTCGATTTTAATCAGAATTTGAAAGTGCCGCATTCACTCAATTCTATGAATGCCAAGAATTTACTGTTAAAAATTACGTTTTGTTTGGGAAATTTTGGGAGAAGATTGAAATTGGAATAACAAACTTCCCCCTCTTCCATCCCATTAAAAAGTAATCAACACCCCTGTCTGTAAAGAAGGCAATTTACAACTGTTCAAATGGGGACAAGTTGGGCCCTTTGATAACTTTTGAGGAGATGAGTGGTTGTGAATGCCTCGATCTTTTGCACTCCATAGTGGAAAACAAAGCACATATCAATAATGCTCATTCCAAAGAATATATAAAATTCAATTTCAGTAAATAATTAAGAATTTCTGGACTGAATTACCAACATCAAAACAAAATATGAAAAAACGTACAATTGAAAAGGAATAAACCCAAGAACCATTCTGTTGCGTCTCATGTAAACTGCAAAAGTTGTATGTGGGCAAACATTGAAATTCCCTTTACATTTTTGCCTCAGGGAAGGGAAGAGATTCTGGAACAAAAGCTTACTGTGCAACAGAGAGGAAAGCAGATAACAATGAAAAAGGATAGTACACAATAACTTAGCCTCCAGCTTTACAAAAGTTGGCTGAAGCTTGCGTACCTGAAGCCACTGAACAAGCTGATAAACAAGTTTATTCTAAGGCCATGGTTGATGTTATCCACGTTAGACATAGAACTCCCAAATGCTCTAATGGAAATAACTGCTTGGATCTCTACATTTCTGTTCCCCAAACTGGAGGAACTCAGGACAACAGACCATCTTTACCAAGACTTTCACAAACAAGGAAAATTCTGCACATGCTGGAAATGCAAGCAACACACTCTCACCACTGAAGTCAGCTGAAATACAAGGTTCAGGAGTGTTTGTCATTTCCGATGTACAATACAGATTATGTACAATTACTGATTATTCATTTTCACCACATGAACAACAGTCTCATTATTTAAAGGTTCATTATCTCCCCTTTACTAAATTCAAACGGCCATCGCTGTATGGATATCTCCTTATTAGAATGGAACTTATTGAAGTTTAGAGGCTTGAGAGGGGAAGAGAAATAGGATGAAATATTTCTTTTTATCCATGCTTAGATCATGGCTGCAGTGAATTCTGCAGAAAAAAAACTGGCAAGATCCAACCCAAGATCAGTAAGTACTATTTAGTTAGGGTCTTACTCACTATCTCTTTGCTGAGGATTGATGGTTAAATGTTGGGTATCAGCTAATGACCAGATTTGTCCTTTTATTCTTGGGTAGGAAACATCAAGACATTTTTCTATGTTTGGAGCTAGATCCTGTTGTTTTGCTCAAAGTGATTAGCCCAGTGCTCTACTCTCTCTACACCCATGACTGGCTAGCCACAGCTCAAATGTCATCTATAAACTTGCTGATGATGCAACCATTGTTGGCAGAATTTCAGATGATGACAAGAGGATGTACAGGAGCGAGACTTAAGATAGTTGAATAGTGCCGTAGTAACAACCTTAGACTCAAATGTTAGTAAGAGCAAAGAACTGATTACGGACTTCAGAAAGGGCAAGATAAAGAAACACATACCAGTCCTCACGGGAGGATCAGAAGTAGAAAGAGTGAGTAACTTCAAGTTTCTGGGTGTCAATATCTCTGAGGATCTAACCTAGACCCAACTCATCTTTGCAGTTACAAAGAATGCATGACAGCTGCTATATATCATTAGGAGTTTGAGGAGATTAGGTATGTCACCAAAAACACTCGAGAATTTCTATGGAAAAACCTTGGACAGCATTTTAACTGGCTGCATATACATTATACATTAATGATTTATAATCATTATACATTAGTTATTATATTGCATATACATATAATATACATTCATGATTTAGATGAAGGGATTAAAAGTAACATTAGCAAATTTACTGATGACACAAAGCTGGGTGGCAGTGTGAAATGTCAGGAGGATGTTATGAGAATGCAGGGTGACTTGGACAGGTTGGGTGAGTGGGCAAATGTATGGCAAATGCAGTTTAATGTGGATAAATGTGAGGTTATCTACTTTGGTGGCAAGAACAGGAAGGCAGATTACTACCTAAATGGAGTCAAGTTAGGAAAAGGGGAAGTACAACGAGATCTAGGTGTTCTTGTACATCAGTCAATGAAAGCAAGCATGCAGGTACAGCAGGCAGTGAAGAAAGTTAATGGCATGCTGGCTTTTATAACAATTGAGTATAGGAGTAAAGAGGTCCTTCTGCAGCTGTACAGGGCCCTGGTGAGACCCCACCTGGAGTACTGTGTGCAGTTTTGGTCTCCAAATTTGAGGAAGGACATTCTTGCTATTGAGAGAGTGTAGCGTAGGTTCACAAGCTTAACTCCCGGAATGGCGGGACCATCGTATGTTGAAAGATTGGAGTGACTGGGCTTGTATACACTGGAATTCAGAAGGATGAGAGAGGATCTGATTGAAACATATAAGATTATTAAGGGATTGGACACGCTGGAGGCAGGAAGCATGTTCCTGCTGATGGGTGAGTCCAGAACTAGAGGCCACAGTTTAAGAATAAGGGGTAAGCCATTTAGAACAGAGATGCAGAAAAACTTTTTCACCCAGAGTAGTGGATATGTGGAAAGCTCTGCCCCAGAAGGCAGTGGAGGCCAAGTCTCTGGATGCATTCGAGAGAGTTAGATAGAGCTCTTATAGATAGCGGGGTCAAGGGATATGGGAAGAGGGCAGGAACGGGGTATTGACTGTGTATGATCAGCCATGATCACAGTGAATGGTGGTGCTGGCTAGAAGGGCCAAATGGCCTACTCCTGCACCTACTGTCTATTGCATCACTGCCTAGTATGGGGGTGGGGGGGGGGGTGGTGCCACTGCACAGAATCAAAGTAAGCTGCAGAGTTATAAACAGCTCCATTACAGGAACTAACCTCCATAGCTTCCAGGACATCTAAAGGTTGCGATGCCTCAAATAGGCAGCACTCATTAAGGACACCCATCACCCAGGTCATGCCTTGTTCTCATTGCTACCATCTGGAAGAAGGTACAGAAACGTGATGGTACACACTTAACAATTCAGAAGCAGCTTCTTCCCTTTTGCCATCCAATTTCTGAATGGACACTGAACCCATGAAAACTACCACACTAGTTTTATTTCCATTTGTGTTCAACTTTGGTTCTGGTACTCAAATGAGGATACAGAGGATAAGGATGATTTTAGACCACAAGACCATAAGATATGGAAGCAGAAGTAGGCCAATCAGCCCATCAAGGCTGTTCTGCCATTCAACCATGGGCTGATCCAATTCTTCCAGTCATCTCCACTTACCTGCCTTCACCCCATACCCTTTGATGCCCTGACTAATCAAGAACCTATTTATCTCTGCCTTAAAGTCAGTAGACTGCCTACAACTATTCATGAGAGTTTTAACTGCTTCTAAAAAAGAAAATTTGGCAGGGAGAGAAAGAATTATTTAGAGACCCTTTAAATTTTGGGGGGGGGGGGGGTCAGTAGTGATCTTCCATTTGTAATTAATTACCCATTAGAAGGTGATGTTCAGTAGTTTTCTTGAATATTTACTGTCTTGGTGAAGGCACACTTACAATGCTTTTGGGCAGAGAAAGAGATCCAGTGAAGTAATTCCAATAAGGATGACGTTTGACTTGGAGGGGAGACCTGCAGAGATCGGAAATCTCTTGCACTTGTTATTATCATTCTTGCTGTTAGAGATCATGGGTTTGGGAGGTGCCATTGGACTAGCCAGTCAAGTAAATATAGTTCATGTTGTAGTCACTATGGACTGTTTAGGTTGGCTAATATGGTGTTTTAATTGATGCAACCTACTGTACCTGATGGTGTAAAACTTGAGTGTCGTGAGTTCTGCATTCAAACGCAAGTGGAAACTATTATATTATATTCCTAATGTGCCTTGTACATGAAGGACTTGGAGTGTCGAGAGGCAATGAACAGCCACCACCCTACTCATTGTCACAATACTATTCTTAGGGTGATTAGGTTTCCCTGTTGTTGGTCATTACTGGTATTTTGTAAGACATTGCTACCACACCAAACCTCGTCTTAGGCTACACCGGATAAATCCGTAACCGAAGCTTTTTCGAAACGCTTTCCAGGGTGTGTAACTTTGAAAACGCCGCTTGGGCAGATCAGTGTGGACGGGGTAACCAGAGAAATCTGAAAACGCTGTCATGACAGATGGTGACGGCAGCGCGCCATCTCATTGTTTTCTTGAACGCAACCTAACAATTTCAGAACAGATGGCAATGAGACTGGAGCCAGAAGAGTTAGAAATATACTCACCAAATACTTTGACCCATAACTTACTGAATAAATAAGTATACTTACTTTCCCGTTTTCTGTCCTTGCTTGTATGAAGGTGGTCTACCTATTTATGCAAGTATTTCTCTGACAATGGATGTGTAACAGCTTAATGTAACATTGTATGGAAATACAAGATAACACTGATGTAAATATGTTTTATACATTTAACAAGGGGCTTTATTAATGCAACAAAGTTCATCAGTTTTTCAATGTTTGTCATCAGCTGGGTCATACTGTCTGTGAACTCCCTGCCAGTTGCCTCCAAATGCTCCAGTGTTTGTTTATTTTAGTTTTAAGTCCTCCTGCGTGACAGCCAACAGCTGCCCATCGTTTAAGTCTAGTCTGTAACCGAATAAAAACACACACCGTCTTTCACAGCGAGATTTGACACCAAACATGTCGCTTGTTTTCTGTAGATGTGTCCTGCGCATGCACAGTCGGAGATGATTCGCTGAAATATCTGCCTCAATGTGGACAGAGATATTTTTAAAAATGCCTAGTGCGGATGCCTATTGTTTTTACGCAAAACCGGCATTTTCAAAATTATCTGGTCTAGTATGGACGTAGCCTTACTTCACACAGTCTTTGTTTTTGATTAACCACAAATAGAATTGATCTTCGTACAATAATGAGAAAATATTCCCAGTTTCCAATGTCATCATGGAATGAAGCTTATTGAAGAAGCAACTCTGGGATGCCTGTATCCAGGACACTGTCCTGAGGAATTCAAGGGGTTGGGATGATTGACTTCCAAACAAAGATTTGTTTTTGATTCCATGCATACTTGTCATTTCCATTTTTCTACATTATATACACAAATGAGATGCACGGTTTTGGTAAATATGAGAGGATTTTAACACTCAAATCAGCAATAATCAAGTGAACACATACACATATAACTAGCCAGCACCAAAAAAATACCAGTGCATGCTGCCAGGTTCAGCAAGAAACATTAAAATGGGAGCTAACTCATCCATGAAGAAATGATTATTTTAATTTGACAAACTGCTTAGAGTACAACCTTACCATTCATGATCACTTTAATGCCTTCACACCAGCTTACAAAAAAATTAATTGTTTGCTATATGTTACAAGGCTATCATTTACTTTCTTCAACTGCCTCATGGGAAAGACCCAAAAGGTTCCTCCTGAATGGTAAAATAAATTCCACAGAGTTGATCTAGAGAGAAAGCTTCCTATAAGTGGGGGAATCTACTAGGACTAGAAGGCATAGCCTCAAAATAGAAGGACGTCCATTTAAAACAGGGATGAGGAGAAATTTCTTTAGCCAGAGGGTGGTGAATATGTGGAATTCATTGCTAGTCATGGAGGCCATGTCATTGGGCATAAAGTGGAGGTTAAAAAAATCAGGGTGTCAAAAGTTACAGGGAAGAAGGCAGAAGAATGGGGTTGAGAGAGATCAACCATGATAGAATGGCAGAGCAGACTCAATAGGTTGAATCGCTTAACTCTGCTATGTCTTATGTGATACCTACTGATATTTTAACATATTTGTGAATGAGATGGCAGAGTTGTTACTATCTCCTTAGCACTCTCTCTAAAACTTTCATACTTTAATTCAATGTATAAATATGTAACCCTCAGCTTACTGCTCCAGCCTTCACCCCTCCTAGCTTGAAAGACATAAGGCGAAGTGCCTGCTCACATTTCACTTCATCAGACACTGACACTTCTCTGCGCTGCATGCACATTCAACTGTTTCCCTCGGTTTGCCAGCAGCCTAAACAGGACAGTTAGAAAAATAGAGGGCTATGCAGTAGGGAAATTCTAGATAGCTTCTAGAGTAGGTTACATGGTCAGCACAACATAAGTGGGCTGAAGGCCCTGTAACCTGCTGTAGATTTTTATGTTCTATGTGACAAGGTAGCGTAATGGTTAGTGCAATTGCTTTAGAGCGCCAGCTGTAAGCCTGGGATTTTATCTCTACCGCTGTCTGTAATGAGTTTCTATGTTCCCCCATGACTGCTTTGGTTTCCTCCAGAAGCTCCGGTTTCCACCCACATTCCAAAGAGGTATGTTTTGGGTTAGTGAGTTGTGGGAATGTTGTTTTGACACCAGAAGCATAATGACATTGCTTAGCACAATCCTTGCTGATCTGATGCAAATGATGCAGTTCACTGCATGTTTCAATGCACAGAGATTTTCAAAGTACAAATTGAGATGTACAAATGAGATTTTCTTTTCTTTGTATGCAATTAGAGAGAATTAGTCCCTTCATTTCTTTGTACTTGTGGCACACTTGAGTGGTCTGGAGGACCCATCTAAAACAGGATACATACACTTCTTTTAAAATTTGGAAAGCTCAGTATTAAGAGTATAGTAATTAGATTTCCTAAATTAACTTTTTTTTTGCTAAGACAAAGGAAATCATGGTCCACACTCCTCATAATCTGGGCAACATGCTGTACTACTTTGGTGAGTCATTACAGGAAAGTTGTCTTTATTTACTAGGCACATGGTTGTGTATTTGGAATGCTTGATTCATAAAAGCCTTTCATCTAAACAACATGCTGGATTTTCTGTTTTTAGTTGTTGTTTTTAACACCAGGCTAAGCAGCTACTACCTAAATGATTTAGATATGCATACCACTTCCTATTTTGTCATCATCAACGTCTCCAAAATGCACACAGAGTTGTAGAATTAAAGTGTTATCTCTAAAACCGCACAATGCATACGCTAGATGTCATGAGATAACTGCAGCACCAACTTACCTACAAGCTGGGCAAATTAACAATATAGACCATACAGAAGCAAATGTGAATAATTTATTCACATACCAAATACGATCAAGAACCTATAGGATGGAAGTATAGTTTCAAATGACCTGTAAACAGAAGAGATTCTAGTGGTGTTGAGCATCTTAAGAAACACAGCATTTAAGCAATGAGCATCTTTTAAGGCAGTTGTCTACAGTTTATTTAATACAGTGGATTCTGGTTAATAGGGCCATCAGTTAATTGGGCCAGCCACTTATTTGGAACAATTCTTAAACAGCAAAAACGAATAAACAGCCACAATTTCATTCATTTGGGACACCATACCGCTTAACTAGGGCAGACGTGCGAACAGATTCTAACTAACATCAGTTGCGCGTGTAGCATGCTGTAAGGTTTCACTGACAATGTAATGGTTTCTCTGTAACAACGTTTGGGTTATAACGAGAGATAATGGGGTTTGGAATTCTGTTGTTTTTTTCTTGTGAGTCTGGAAGAGAGATTTCCACGGTCTTTTGCCAGGGAGAGAGGAGAGAAGATGCAAATGGAGAGAGTTGGTAGACCGCTGGACTGGATGGACTTGGAGCGAGGGTCTGAAGGCAGCGACAATCGGCGAAGGTCGGTGGTGGACGGTGGACCATCAGCTTATCTGTGGGCTCCACCATTGCGCAATAGACTGTTTCATAAGATTGGGCTCTTTTTCATCCCCTCCCCCAGAGGTTTTCAAGTTTTATTGTTTTACAAAGTTGAATCAGTGGATTTAATCTGGCCTTTTTTTTTTGACACTGATCAACAGAAAAAGACTTTGTCAAAGTGAAAATAGCTCTACAAAGTGATCTAAATTAAATACAAATATAAAACAAAAAATAATTGATTGCTCCAGTATTCACCCCTTTAATATGAAACACAAAATCATTACTAGCACAGCCAATTGGTTTTAGATATCACGTAATTATGGGGATCACTTGTGTGCAGTGAAGGTGTTTCAATTAATTGTAGTAAAAATACACCTGTATCTGGAAGGTTCAACTGCTGTTGAGTCAGTGTCCTGACAAAAGCTTCACCATGAAGACAAAAGAACACTCCAAGCTACTCTGCGAAAAGGTTATTGAAAAGCACAAGTCAGGAGATG
Source organism: Hypanus sabinus (assembly GCF_030144855.1). Lineage (NCBI taxonomy): Eukaryota > Metazoa > Chordata > Chondrichthyes > Myliobatiformes > Dasyatidae > Hypanus > Hypanus sabinus. The sequence goes on from NC_082706.1 coordinate 200,522,852, forward strand.
GATACAAGAAAATTCCCAAGTTATTCAATATCCCTTGGAACACACAAAAATGCTGAAGGAACTCAGCAGGTTCAGCAGCATCTGTAGAAAAGAGTTCAGCTGACATTTCGACTCAAGATCCTTCAGCAGGACTGGAGAGAAAAACAGGTGTGATACCTTGGAGTTCAGTTAAATCCATCATCAAGAATACAGTACAGCTGTAAATCTGCCTAGAGCAGGCTGCAAGGTTCTATGGCCTGATGAAACCAAAATTGAACATTTTGACAGCAAACACGAGAAAAACTGCAGATGCTGGAAATTCAAACAACACACACAAAATGCTGGTGGAACACAGCAGGCCAGGCAGCATCTATCGGAAGAAGCACTGTTGACATTTTGGGCCGAGACCCTTCATCAGGACTAACTGAAAGGAAAGATACTAAGAGATTTGAAAGTAGTGGGGGGAGGGGGAAATGCAAAATGATAGGAGAAGACTGGAAGGGGTGGGTTGAAGCTAAGAGCTGGAAAGGTGATTGGTGAAAGTGATACAGAGCTGGAGGCGGGAAAGGATCATGGGACAGGAGGCCTCGGGAGAAGGGGGGGGGGGGGAAGAGAAGCACCAGAGGGAGATGGAGAACAGGCGGAGTGATGGGCAGAGAGAGAGAAAAAAAACTAAATATGTCAGGAATGGGGTAAGAAGGGGAGGAGGGGCATTAACTGAAATTAGAGAAGTTCATGCCATCAGGTTGGAGGCTACCCAGCCGGTATATAAGGTGTTGTTCCTCCAACCTGTTTGGATTCATTTTGACAGTACAGAAGGCCATGGAAAGACATCAGAATGGGAATGGGACGTGGAGTTAAAATGTGTGGCCACTGGGAGATCCTGCTTTCTCTGGTGGACCGAGTGTAGGTGTTCAGCGAAACGGTCTCCCAGTCTGCGGTGGATCTCACCAATATATAAAAGGCCACACCGGGAGCACCGGACGCAGTATACCACACCAGCCGACTCACAGGTGAAGTGTCGCCTCACCTGGAAGGACTGTCTGGGGCCCTGAATGGTGGTGAGGGAGGAAGTGTAAGGGCTCGGTTCGCCAGAGAAAGCAGGATCTCCCAGTGGCCACACATTTTAACTCCACGTCCCATTCTGATATGTCTATCCATGGCCTTCTCTACTGTCAAAATGAATCCAAACTCAGGTTGGAGGAACAACACCTTATATACCGGTTGGGTAGCCTCCAACCTGATGGCATGAACATTGACTTCTCTACCTTCCATTAATGCCCCTCCCTTTCTTACCCCATCCCTGATATATTTAGTTCCCTCCCTTTTTTTTCTCCATCTCTGCCCATCACCCTCTGCCTGTTCTCCATCTCCCTCTGGTGCTCCCCCCCCCCCCACCTTTCTTTCTCCCAAGGCCTCCCATCCCATGATCCTTTCCCGCCTCCAGCTCTGTATCACTTTCACCAATCACCTTTCCAGCTCTTAGCCTCATCCCACCCCCTCTGGTCTTCTCCTATCATTTTGCATTTCCCCCTCCCCCCACTACTTTCAAATCTCTTAGTATCTTTCCTTTCAGTTAGTCCTGACGAAGGGTCTCAGCCCGAAACGTCGACAGTGCTTCTCCTTATAGATGCTGCCTGGCCTGCTGTGTTCCATCAGCATTTTTTGTGTGTTGTTTGAACATTTTGACAATCAGCTAAATGCTATGTGTGGTATAAACCAAACACCACATATCAAAAACATATCCGTATTGTGAAGCATGATGGTGACTACATCATGCTGTGGGGATGCTTCACTGCAGCAGGCCCTGGAAGACTTGTAAAGATAGGGGGTAAAATGGATGCAGCAAAATACAGGAAACCCTGTTGTAGTCTGCAAGAGAACTATGAAGATCTGTTTTTCAGCAAGACAATGGCCCCAAGCATAAAGCCAAAGTTACACAGGAATGGCTAAAAAACAAAATTAATGTCCCAGAGTGGCTAAGTCAGAGTCCAGACCTCAATCCAATACAGAATTTGTTGCTGGACTTGAAACCAGCTGTTCACTCACAGTTCCCATGCAATCTGGCAGAACTTGTACAGTTTTGTAAAAAAAAAATGGGGGGGGGGGGGGGAAGAGAGGAATTGCAGTGTCCAAATGTGCAAAGTTGATGAGAGATTCGCACAGACTCAAGGCTGTAAGTGCTGCCAAAGGTGCATCTACTAAATCCTGACCTGAAGGGTGAGTAATTATGCAATTATCCTGTGTTCAATGATTGTAAAAAACTTAGATCACTTTTTAAAGAGATCTGCTTTCACTTTAACATGAAAGAGCCTTTTCTGTTGATCAGTGTCAAAAAAAGCCAAATTAAAGTCATTGTGATTCAATGTTGTAAAACAATAAAACATGAAAACTTTTTTTTTGGGGGGGGGGTGAACACTTTTTATAGGCAATGTGCATCAGTCCTGCTGAAGGGTTTCGGCCCAAAACATCAACTGTTTACTCTTTTTCATAGACACTGCCTGACCTGTTGAGTTCCTCCAGCAGCTCGACTGCATTGTTAACAGATAAGAGCTTTTGTCAATTTGTACAAAGGAAAAGATTAACAGAAAGTAAATTGTACCTCAGACGAAGAGATTTATTGGAAAAAAGCTATTAAGGAAATGAAAAATCTCCATGATTTTGTGTGGAATGAGCTTCCAGTAGAAGTGGAAGAGGCAGGTTCAATATTGTCATTTAAAATAAAATTGGATAGGTATATGGACATGAAAGGAATGGAGGGTTATGGGCTGTGTGCAGGTCGGTTGGGGCTAGGTGAGAGTAAGTGTTCAGCACAGACTAGAAGGGCCAAGATGGCTTGTTTCTGTGCTGTAATTGTTATATGGTTTATATTGTTATATTTGTTGACTTGATTTGAGATTCCAGAACAGCTGTTTAATTTTGAGGTGGTATCTTGTAGCATTAAAAAGTTGATGTGGTATGCATGTTCCTTGAGCAGCCTTCAATAAGGTCTTACAATTAAGTTTCAAAACAAAATTAACCTACCAAATGGCCAATGGAGCTGCAAGGTGGTTGCTCTATGAAATGAAGATTTAATTCTGTGTCACAGTAGCATAGCTGTAATAGAGCCGTGCTAACTGCTTGGGGCATCAGAGTTCAGTTCTGGTGTCCTCTGCAAGGAGTTTCTGCACATCCTCCCTGTGGAATGCGTGAGTTTTCTCTGGGTCCTGCAGTTCCCTCAAAGATGCACTGGGTAAGTTAATTAGTTATTATAAGTCAGGATTGAGGACAGGTGAGTCCTGGGATAAACATCCTGCTCACTTAAGGAGAAGTGTCTTCCACAGCCTCTCCTTTTCAGGTGTAGTGATCACCATTGGACCACTGCTTGGCTTCATGCAGGAGTTCACCTGCATGTGGCCTCCGCTACACTACAGTACCCATAACAATGCCCTCACATAGCATCCCTTTTCTAACTGAGTTCGCACCAAGTGTCCAGCGGTATAACTGGGCAGGCAGGCTGCCTTTGTCTACAGTCAGCCTAGGACAGGGGTCGGCAACGTTTACCACTGAAAGAGGCAATATGGACCCACTTCCCACAGAAAAGAAATCACTGGGAGCCACAAAACCCGTTTGACATTTAAAATGAAATAACACTGCATACAACGGTTTTTTTTTGCCTTTATGCTATGTAAATTGATGAACTTCTGCAAAGAAAACGAAATTACATTTCTGCATGCAACAAAAACATTTTGAACTCCGAAAAAAAGATGTTGGGTTGAAGGTTACTCCATAGTTAGCCTACCTTGGATCGAAGAATTAAAAGAAAGCGCGCACTGGCGGGTGTCATGCATTGGCAGTGGTGATGTATATTAATAGCGATAAAAAACACGTTGTAGCGGTGTGCTACGCGCAGCGCTAAAATAAAGACACTGCAGTCAAGGTAACTTTATTCGAACTAAACAGCCTTGCTTTAAAGCCTCCCTCAACCCCTCCCCGTGGGCGCGGATGCTCCAAAAGACACATACTCACAAACCCCCGTAGGCTATCTCCCTTAGCCGGAACGGTGGCTAATTGTGAGCCGGTTCGGATGCGCCAGGAAATGGGGTCTCCACAACGTTTTTAGATTGTGCAAGATCACCATAATCTTCAAATTTCGAATTACATTTCAAAAACTAACAAACCACGGGGAGCCACAGCACAGAGATGAAAGAGGCGCATGCGGCTCCGGAGCCGCGGGTTGTCGACCCCTGGCCTAGGAGAAGGACAGCTCTGATTTCAAACCCAAGTAGATGGGACTTGTTAGCCCTGCCAGACAGTACGTTAAGAAGAAAAACTGATAGTCAGTCTACAGCCTTGTGGTCATCACAGCTTGTTGTGGCATTGTGGAACGTCCTCCGGCCTAAAGAGTGGAATCAGTTCACACAAAACAATCCTCGCTATCAACCTATGCAGTGTAGTGGGAAGAAAAGTCCTATGGTGATGAAGTTTTCCCTTGTGATCTTCACAAGCAAAGAACCAGCCATCAAGTCAGGACTGTTGGGGGTTGCTGAATGGTGCAACTGGAAGGGCCTATTCTATGCTCTCTTTCTAAATATGATACACTGAGCACTCAAGCTGCCATAGAAGATTTTTTTCTGTCCCTACAATGGACAATAGAACTCAATCCAACAACTCAGCTAATAAGCCACTGTGTGGCTAAGTGACAGACCAAAACTGCTAGGATAATTGGACTGTTCACACTTAATTGCTGCCCCGTGAATTGTGCCACCACTACACTTCATTCACCCAAATTCAAATTATTATACCCTTGTTTTGTAATTTCAGTTAACTCCTTTACAAGGCAGAAAACATTCTCAAAAATACATTCACAATCATACCAAAATCCTATACACAAACAGATATGAAGTCCAGCATCAGTTCTTGTACTGTAATCCAAGAGCAATAACTAAGGCTATAATTGAACAGTTAAAAATATACTTAAGCATAGATTGCAGCAAAAGTACACACTAAAAACAGAAACAGAATACACTAGAAATATTCAGCACTTCGAAAAGCAAAAACAGAATGAGAGACTTTTTTTACTTTTCACTGCATTACATTAAATCAAAATTTGTGGAGACAGGGTCTTATCTGTAATAACCTTTCTTTTGCACAAAAAGTGGCAGATATACTGCTCTTTACAGAGCAATAGTATTATTCCAGAGTGCATGTAATCATGCCTCAGACTTGTCATCATGTAACAATGTTTTCCATGGTCTGGTGCCATACTGTTATGCACAAGTAAAAATGTCGTGCTGGAAACACATGGAGAGAGAAAGACACACACACACACACACACACACACACAGCTGCAGGAACTCAGCAGGCCAGGTAGACTGTACTCTTTTCCATGGATGCTGCCTAGCCTGCATTTTGTGTGTGTTGCTCAGATTTCCAGCACCTGTAGATTTTTCGTTTATGATTGGAAATGCTCAGATGTCAGGCAGCATCTGGAAAGAAGAATTAATACTTGGCAGTTCAACTAGCTTTCAACAGAACTGGTGAGATGCCAGAGAATGAAACGGATAGTCTGCTTCACAGACTATGCACAATGCTATAACTTTGCCAGCAACCCAAATTCAATTCCATCTCTGCCTGTAAGGAGTTTGTATGTTCTCCCCATGACCACATGGCTTTCTTCCTGGTGCTCCAGTTTCCTTCCATATTCAAAAACATAGGGGTTGTTGTTAATTGGTCACATGGGTGGAATTGGGCAGCACAGGCTTGATGGGCCAGAAAGGTCTTTTACTGTGATGTAGCTGTATTCATTCAATTATATTTCTTTGTTCCACTGTGAATGCCCGTAAGAAAATGAAGCTCGATTTTCAAGAGAGGGAAAGGGGAAGTAGCTGAATGAAGCCATGAAGAAAATGATCACTATGTTGGTGGTGGGGGGCGGGGGTGCATGGAAAGTGGACCTGGCAGTATTAGCCTATCTGTTAGTATAATACTATTACAGCACCAGCAACTCAATTTCAATTCTGCCGCTGTCTATAAGGAGTTTGTACATTCTCCCTGTGACTACACACATTTCCTCCAGGTGCTTTGATTTCCTCCCACATTCCAAGATGTATGGGTTAGTACGTTAATTAGTTATATGGGTGTAATTGGGTGGCACACAAGGGACCATTCCAATGCTGCATCTCTAAGTTGCTAAAGGAGATGATCTACTTATACAGTCGAAACAAATGGACAAACTGGGGGAATGGAATAGAGTGCTTCTGGGAAAAAATGCGAGATAGTAATTGATTTTCTTACTTGTAACTGATGGAGATCAAAAACACCTCTTGAGAATGCAAGTCAATCAAATTAAATGCTGAAGTGTAGATCAGGGCAGTGATGCTATTAATTTATAATTGTTTTAATTATTCATTGGGAAAATTTATTGCGCAATACAGAGAACACAGTAGACCTCTCTGGCTCTTCGAGCCATTGTGCCCCAGCAACTCATGACAAACATAATTAACACTAACTTATTCACAGGACAAAGTACAGAACAACCAATTAACCTACCCAGTATGTCTTTGGACTGTGGGACGAAAAGAGAGGACCCGGCAAAAACCCATGTATCCCACAGTGAGGTGCTGAGGAATTGGATACCAAACTCCAGAACACCCCAATCTGTAATAGCATCATGCTGACCGATATGCTACCGTGGCACCCTTTGTGGATACTGTCATCGTACCATAAGTTTAACACCAAATTAAACTGAACTGTTAATACAATCTTCAATAATTAAATGGAGATTCAGAATGAGCATGAAAATGTGATCACTGCTTGCACATGGTAATGTCTTCTATGGAGTAAGGGGCATCTATTCCATCATTGTGCATGTGTGATCTAGCTGTGATCCAATACAATTATAAAGGGGTTCCCCACATTGATGTGGACGAACATGGTCATTAATGAAATGTAGAAAGTCGTTGCTGCAGTGAGTGCTAAATAACCCCATTCACATGGTTGACAAACAGTTCAGCAATTTATCAAAAAGTGAATGCAACCATTTCAAACCCACAGACTATTGAGAAACGTACCACTTGTTTCACATTGTACTTATGGGCATAATTCAGGAGCTAGCGAAGATTCTCAGCAATGGAGCAAGGCACAAGACAAATTAAAAGTGCACCCAATGCTCAGCCCTTGGGAGTATCTGTCAATTACAAGAACAATGAATTCAACAGAATATTGTTAAATTCTGTGAAAATTGCAATCTTCACTTGCATCAACGGAGAATCACTTGGTGGGCCTCAGAAGTCTGCAAATGTCAAATTGTATTCCAGAAATTTGAATACAAAATTCTAGGCTGATATTCTATTACAGTACCGAGGAACTGCTACAGCATGTGTACAATCTTTCAAATGGAACATTAAATCCCAGTCTGCAACTGGATGATGCAAAATATCCAGTGATATATTTGTTACTTTTGGTGTTCTGATCAAAACCTATTCCATGAATTAAAACAATTAACTGATGCTTTGAGTGTAAATCACCAGAAAGGTTGCAAAAATAATGTCTACCTTAAAAGTAGACAACGTTTGCCTGGCCTTACATGAGTCTTATTTATCAACTTCAAGTTCATTAATGTTATCCACAGGAAATAAATTTTGTTTAATAAGTCTTATCTAAGCAGAAGTGTGTTTTTCCACACAGGATCATATTAATTTGAACATGGAAATAAATTACAAACTGTGCAATGGTTACCAAGTTCAACAAGTGAAAGGAACAATGTAATAAATCTGATCAGATGTTTTTCCTTCAAATGATACAATTTTGAGTTAACCGTCTTCCACATAAAACTGGAAAATTCACAGGTTTTCTTTCTAGTATTGTTCCTTTTTGACAGTGATTGCTGTTCTCTGCCCTTGGGAGTATAGCACTTTAAATCTGGTCGCGAAGTTGCCTTGACTACAATTACTGAATCCTCAGAAAAATAAAGAGGATTTCTGTGCGGACCAGCCTTGAGGATAGAAGCTGTTGACAAAGAAATAACTTTCCTTCAAAAGCTGCATTTTCATCCATTTTAATCATATTAGTGCCTCAATTTCAGGTGGGGGGGGGGGGTCTTAAAGACTAAAGATTAGTAATAGTGATACAAGTCCAATTTTGAATTAACACTTATAAAATGAAATTGTTAACAAAATTATATTCAGAACCAAGGTGTACAATATTTAAGTTCAGCAAACTTCAAATTTTTGCTGTTCTAACAGCCCAAACAATTCCCAAAATAGATGGAAAGAAATGGAAGGTACCTTTCTACCCAACACTCTTAACCCTGACAGAAAAGGCAAGTATTGAAAATCCAAGACGTAGAGACTATGGGAGCATTTGGCATTTGACATTTTTTGGATCCTCTAAGATTCTTCCAATTAAATTGCAACATGGAACATAGAAACCTGAATGGCCAATTAACTCCCTATTATAAATGGATTACAATTGAGTCATACTTTCATTTGACTTGACACTCTTGCCTTTGAACTTAAACTTCATTCTTACATCAGATTTTACAAGGAAATATTCAAATTTTACAGCAGTACAAAAGCCCGGAGGGTTCCCATTCTGGTTAATTAACTTAATTAAGTTAATTGCTATTAGATTCATTTTAACTTTATAACAATGGGGCAAATAAGGAACAGTGTAATGACAGCATATTTAATACCTTGGTTAAAGAGATGGGCTTTAAGGAAGATCTTAAAGAGGAAAATTCAGTGACAGGAGCTTTAAAGGTGCATGAAGGACAAAAGTAAAAGTATCCAAAATCAGAGGAAATATTCTGGGAGAAGAAGCTGAGATCCTGGTAAACATTCAACAGATTGGTGGAGAGGTGCTACAAAAGGGATTGGCCCAACTCCTACAAGTAGTTCTAAGCAATAAAACACTATAGTTGAAAACTAGCTTAACTCAAGACAATTTTCGCACACGTTTCTGAGTGTGTTAGTTCTAGATAGTGCCAGAAATGTAGAACATTGCACTGGAATTGAATGGATATTTGTCTTAGTTTCTCACACCTGTCGCCATTTATTCCAGGAAGTGCAATGTCTGAAGTCCTCTCTCAAAGGTAAATGCTGCAAATCAAATATGACTCTTCTAGCTCCTGGACAGTAACCCCCCACAGGAGTCACATTTTTATTTTAATTTTAATTTAAAGATATAGCACAGAACAGGCCTCTCTGGCCCAACAAACCACACCCATTTAACCGTAGCTTAGTCACAGCACAATGACCAATTAACCTACAAGTCAGCAGGTCTTTGGAATGTGGGAAGATACAAGAGCACCTGGAGGAAACCTAGACATTCACATGGAGGGTGTACAAACCCTTTATAGATGGTGCCAGAATCGAATGCTGATCTGACACACCAAGCTGTAATAGTATCTCGCTAACTACTATGTTACCCATCGTAAATAGACCTTGATGCTGCTCCTTCTCCTGGCAAGGGATTGTCAGTGAGGTTTCAAAGAATACGGTCACATCAATGCCTGTACTTTGTGCAAGACTGCAAAGCAAGCAAATTCCCAGACCCACTCCTGAAATTAAGGAAAAATAATTTCTTCTCATTAATCAAGCAGTTAGGGTAATCTTCCAAATGCATTCAGCAGCAAACTATCTTTCATAGCAGAAGTTGGCTAGAAGTATCCTGAGGTTAGTACTTTGGCTGCTTGACACCCATTGGTGTTTTAACACCATTAAAGAGGAACTGTAAATTGTCCACAAATTTAAAATTTCACATGTTGGATACCAATGGACAATACATGTCAGCAACAGCCAGGGGCATAATTCCTGGGGGCTGTTGAGTTTTGATTGAGTATATCAAAGACATTTTCATCCTTTTGCACTCCCACTGCCTTTCCCTTCTTCATTTTCAACACTGCTTTGATTGTGATATAAAAAAAATTCAACCTGGATTGGTTACCTGCCATGATTCCACAGAATTCAATAAAACATATTATACAGGAAACAACGTAGCAAGATGGTGCCTTATGTAAATGCTTCTTTCACCTTTCCAATATCTTAAATAACAAGTGTACACAGGTAACAGGGAGACAAACCAAGCCAAAAATAAAAAGAATAGACAAAATTTTAGAACAATTTAATCTTCCTGTGATTTTCACTCACATTTTAAAATATTCAGCGGTTCAAAAACAATCTGGTTGAAACACATGTAAAATAAATATTCACTCATGTCAGAACTGTAAACAGAAGTTGTGCTTTTTTATTGGTTTACCTTTATTCTGTGAACCAGCAATAAAGTTTGCATGAACAATCTTGTAAAATTGTAGCATCCTGGCCTGATCTAATTGTAGGATGCAAGACCTACTGAATTGCTCTTACATGGAGGGCAGTGAACCATGGAAATCACAATTTCACAGAGTGGATAAAATACTCAATAGCAGTGGCAGGCCCTTTGGTCATCCAGCTAGCTAGACAATGGCTAGATTTTCTGGACAGTTTTGAAGGGACATCATTCTGGTTTGAGGAAGCCTGCCCACAAAGACTCAAGCATGATATCTTATGATAATGGATTTCCAAATCCTAGTCAGACACCTTGCAGAGGATCTGTGACATCCAGGAACATCCAGGTTGAATGGGCAGTCAAGCAGATGTGCAAAAGCCTTTGACAGCAAGCTAAAAGGTAGAAAACTCTAATCTGAAACACTTTGCATAGAACCAATTAACTGATTTAAATAGAAAATCAGAAACTGGAAATATTTTACCATCTACATAAACTTGAAATAAGGAAGAAAAGGGTTGTGGAATTATAATGCTTTAATTTGAAAATGAAAACAGTTACAACTCAAACGGTTTAATTGCTTTAACAGTATAAAATGCAAATCAGTGACTCTGAGCCAATCTTGGTATAAACTTACCAGCAGTACCAAATGATTCTCCCAAATTAACATATAATTCACCCAATTACAACCATAAATCCCAGAGCTATAAAATTAGGCAATCCATTTTATAAACACTACAGACAGAAATCTTCAAATAGAGTTGCAATTAGACCCGTTTCCAAACTATTCCAACTATTTACCACCTCCAAATGTTTTAAAAATAATTCATAACAAATAATTGTAAGGTTTATAGTACTTGTGTAAATCCAGCATTTTTTTCAACCTCTAAAGGTTCGTGAATTTTTTACTTTTGACTATAACCATAGTTGGCAGAGTATATATAGTGAATTCTAGTTAATTGGGACCAGTAAATTTCAGCCCAATTAAGCGGCTGCCCCATTTAGCTGAAGTTTCATGGAAATAGTTAAAAAGGCATAAACAAAGGCCAACTAGCAGTTAACTGAATAACAAATTATGCCTTTAAATGAAATACAGAACACAATTAGAACAGCACCAATACTAGTACACTATTATAAAACTGTATTAGCTCCTAATAATTATCAATGGAAGAATTCATTGCTGCCATGTTCTTTTAATTGCCTAAATGAACAAAATCAGTGCAGCCACCCAGAGCAGATAGCACACCATCTTCATTGCCTTCCTTCATAAAGTCAAAATAAAAATCAAAATGATCAAAAATCACAGATTTTTAAATTGGCATCCATCAGCCCAAATGGTTAATGTAACACAAACACATCATGCAACTGACTATTTAAAAACTGTTTGCCCGTAATGTCTAACAGCCAGTTCTGGCATCTCCAAGCCTGAATACAGTAAGCATAAATTCTGAATCATCTGTTTATTATTTTTCACCAGCCATCAGTGACAAAAATCAATGCTTTTTGAACACAAACATACACAACTGACGCTATTTAAAAACTGGTCACACAACTGCATGTGACTAATGCTAGTTAGAAACGGTCTCCTGTTCCACTTAAGTGTCATAGTGTCCCAAATAAATGAAGGGAATCCCAGCTATTTTTCTCCATTATATTTTTGTTCTTTTAAGAGTTGTCCCAAATAAGTAGCTGTCCTAATTAACTGATAGACTGATTAACTGGAATCCACTATACCAGTAATCCAAAATATATTTTCCAGGGTCAGCTACATGCTGCAAGCTGAAACAAGTTTACATTTTTGTAAGTACTCACACATATTCAAAGAATAAACAAAGCATTTCACAGAATGAGAATACTTAAGAATCCAAATCAACTTTATAAATGTTTATAAGAATAAAGCAAATTTGTTTGCTAAATTGCATGGCCATTGGTGTTCAAAAGTTACTACAGGCCAAGTATTTCAAGAGGTGCCCAAGTATCCTCAAAAAGGTGGCACTTTCTTGGCCAGACATTCAGATTTCACTTTCTGAAAGTAACATCAGCGACCCATGAAGTGTCATGAATTCATCTAAATGAGGCCCAGTAAAGTAACTAGATGGGCTTTGTTGCTTGTGAAGTTCAAAAGCTCTGACAGTGACTGTTCCAGACAAGTTCAGCTGAAAAAGCTCGGGGCCCAGCCAAACCACAGCTTGAGAACTGTAGTGGCATTTTAACAAATTTTCTCACAGCAAAACTGCTACCAGGGAAATTCAAGTATTGAATTGGAGGGTCAGGCTATTCAAAAGAGCTGTTTCTCTACCTCTCCTCCCTACAACAGATAACCATTAATAACTTATTCACATTCAATGCAGCAAGCAGTGACAGACAAAAATAAGGGGAAAGCACATGAAAAATTCATAACAAGAGCAGCTGCTGTTAATTCAAACAGGCTAAGATGAGGAAATCTGGTACCCCACTGTCAACAGTGTTCCAGAAATAGAACGTCTTTAAAACTCACTAGAAGCAAATTTGATCAACCTAATGCTGAGCAAAAAAAAACAAAAGAAAAATCAGAACAGAGGCACAGCCACAGAATAGAAGGAAATCTCTTTAGAACAGAGATGACGTGGAATTTCTTAGCCGGAGGATGGTAAAATCTGTGGAATTCATTGCCACAGACGGCTGCAGAGCCCAAGTCAGTGGGTATACTTAAAGCAGAAGTTGACAGGTTCTTAATTCGTAAGGGTGCTAAAGATTCTGGGGCATTAATTACCATCAATCACAGGGTCTATAGACCCCAGACGGAAATGGGGTTGAGAAGGAAAATAAATCAGCCATGATCCAATGGCAGAGCAGACTCAATACGATGGTCTAATTCTGCTTCAACGTCTTACGGTCTTAATGGTAAAATACATCTGTATAGTGGAATCCAACTAAATAACTTGTCCTTCCTTAAACCTCCACCCTCCCCCCTCCACCCCACCATTCAATCCGAACTTGGCCAAGTTTGCTTAAAAACTCATGAAACAGATTCCACTTTCAATTAAACACCATTGAGTGTCTAAAAATATCGCTGCTGCCGGTATTTACCTTTACAACCTTCTGTGTCTAGGAGCTTGTTGCTAGGGATTATTCTGGAGTTATGTGAATATAACAGATATTTATTTCAAACAAGAACCAAAGTCTTCAGTACTTGATGTAAATTACAAGCAGTACAAGTTTAATTATTATTCAACCATAGATGAACAAGCTCACAGTAGTCCAATCATTACTTGCTCAAATAAGTAGCTTCACCACACTGCATTCAGCATCATCATCTCCTCTGCATCAGGCAACCCTGCGACATGAGGCCCTGTTCTGTGCTGCAACCGAGGCCACGCAGCTTTCCTGCCATCGATCTCGCTAATGAACCAAAGAACTCTACTTGCAGTAATCAGTTTCAAGTTAAAGGTAGAGTTTTGAAAACTATATTCTACAGAGCACAGGCTGCAGGGGACTGGTTGCTAAGAGATACGGTTTGTAAAGTGAAGTAATCACGAGACATTCTCATCTGCATCAACCAAACACAAGACAACGGGGTTACGTTAATTGGCCTGCATCAAAACAGGATACATGGGCTAATTTACTTTGCACCATTGTGACTGAGTTCCAGCTGGCAGACCAGACTGATGTTGTCACTTAGCACATCAAACATTGTCACAGGTATAATTGATCAATCAATAGTTGTGTACTCAGAGTAGCACTGACAACGTTAATTCTGAGTGTCTGGGACCTCTGTCCTCAGAAGCTGTTAGGTCATCTGTGTGAATTACTTAGTGTCAGCAAAGGTGATTGAAGATTCAGAGGTATCTCTCACTGCAGTATGTAATTCAAAAGAAGCACTGTCAACCTAAAATATTAAAATAAACAATGTTGGAACAACAACACACACAAAATGCTGGTGGAACGCAGCAGGCCAGGCTGCATCTATAGGGAGAAGTGCTGTCGACGTTTCGGGCTGAGACCCTTCATCATTGGAACCACTGAATTGTATCAAACACCTGCTATATAGTTGATCCTTAAAAGGGTATGAAAGTGAGAGTTTGGGAGTCACTACTGAGGGGGTCTCCTGGAGAATGCCTACTTGTTGAATAAAGACCTTTTTATCACCAGCTTCAGTGTCTCTCCAATGACTCATAATGCTACAGAGACTGCAAGATTAACAGAAGCTCTGTTATGTAAAAAAAACAGCAGCAGCAGCACCAAGAAGCAAGCTTTTAATTCACCTACAAGCAATTCACCTAAAGATCCTGCAAGCAGTTTTTAGGGAGCTATGAAAATAATTAAGGCATACGAAGGTCCTCATCTCAGAATGACTCCCACTTTTATTAACAAGCATTGACAGAGCAAACAAATTGAGATTCTGAAGAGCGGAGAACGTTAGACCCACCACCCCCCCACCACCAAGGCATTTAGTTTCTGAAGTAAGCAGAATTTGTACACATTATATGTTACATTTCAACAAGACTCCGAGCTCTTTAGAGGGATTTAAGGTACCCTGGCAGTGGAATGGGGGGCTTCCAGGGAATTCAGGAAAGAAAGTGGAATGTATAAGAGATAATAAGACCATAAGATATAGGAGCAGAACTCAACTAGTTGGCTCATTGAGTCTGTTCCACCATTTCATGGATGATCCAATTTTCCTCTCTGCCCCAATCTCCTGCCTTCTCCCTATATCCCTTCATACCCTGGCCAATCAAGAATCTATCAACCTCTGCCTAAATATACATAAGGACTTGGCCTCAGCAGCTGCCTGTGGCCAAGAATTCCACAGATTCACCACACTCTGGCTAAAGAAATTTCCCATCATTTCTGTTCTAAAAAGATGCCCCCCTATTATGAGGCTGTGTCCTCTGGTCTTTGGCTCTCTCTCCATAGGAAACACTCTCTCCACATCCACTTGATCAAGGCCTTTCACCACTTGATAGGTTTCAATGAGGTGACACCTTATTCTTCTGAATTCTAGCAAATACAGGCCCAGAGCCTTCAAATGCTCTTCACATGACAAGCCTTTCGATCAGCAGGTTAGGCAGCATCTATGAAAATGAATAAAAAGTCAACGTTTCAGGCCAAGACCCTTCATTGGGTCAGGAAACAAAGGGGGAAGATGCCAAATAAGGTGGTGGGGGGAGAGGAATGTATACAAGCTAGAAAGTCATAGGTGAAGCAGGTAAAATCAACACGTACAACAAGCTGGAGGAGCTCAGCAAGCATCTGTGGAAAAGAGCAGTCAACGTTTTGGGCCGAGACCCTTCGTCAGGACTGAAGAATGAGGGGGCAGGGATCCTATAAAGAAGGTGGTGGGGAGGGTGAAGAAGGTAGTTGTGGGAGGGATGAAGTGAGAAGCTGGGAGGTGATAGGTGGAAAACATTTTGTGCAGTAGTAAATATAGTCAAGATCACAGAGCTGTGCAATACAGATACAGGCCTTTGATCCACTATTTGCATGAAGGAATTTGTGCCTACCTTCACTAGTCCCATTTGTCTACATCCTTCTGTACCTTGCCTATTCAGTGATTGCTTAAATGCCTCTTAAATGGAGTAATTGTATCGACTGCCACCACATCCTCCAGCAATGCATTATGCCAGCCATTACAAAATGTGGCTGCAGCATAGCAAAGCCAGAAGCTCAATGCCCAGAGCTATTCAACATTTAGGAAAACAGACAAGATTGGTAGCAATGTTAACCAAAGGATTACATGAAACATCTAAATTATGCCTTGCAGATGGTGGAAAGTTTAAGATGGCAATGCGCTTGGATGCAGCAGCTTTTACGGGACTGACCAAAGGTGTTATTGTCTTTTTATAGACATGTATGTAATGACTGCAAGACCCTGCTGGACATCAAGAACTTAAGTACTGCAGGTCTACCCTATCCGTGAGTTGCTTGTTGGCGGAGAAGCTGAAGGAACTGGACATGACAGATCATGCTGCTGCCTGCATCAGAGAGGTATTGATGTGCAAAGATGGAGTGCAGTCTGACAGCGAGTGATTGTCTTAGCCACTTTTCTCGTGATTGTAAGACCCCTTTGTACATTAGTAATGTGGAATATGGCAAGCCCAATTAAGTCTTGGCGAACAGTGGGGACAGATGATGGATGCACCGCGTGGTCTCAGTTACAGAGAGAACTCTGCCTCAAACTCCAGTGTTCCCTGCTTGTAACTGCCCAGAAGAGGGGTGGAGTCAGTGCACTCCACCAGAGGTGAACATGCTGGAGTCAGTACTGCCCTCCAATGTTTGCTCAGCAGAAGTCAAGCTGTATCGTGTCCAACTGCTGCAACATTCATGGTCTCAGGGACTTAAACTATTGTGTGACTGTAGTGTACTGCTCTCTGATGAGTACCTTGTGCTGCGAATGACTGTTGATACTGTGTTTTGCACCTTGGCTGTTTTATTTGGCAGTATTAAACTTGAACTTAAATCAGAAAGTGAGGCATTTGCCACAGGTTTTTAAGTTTATATATCTATTGAGGTATGGCCCTTTCAACCATGCCGCCCAGCAACACTCAAGTTGACCCAAGCCTAAACACGGGACAATTTATAATGACCAACTAATCCATCAAACAGGTCCTTGGACTGTGGGAGGAAACCGAAGGACCCGGAGGAAACCTACGTGGTCACAGGAAGAATGTACAAACTCTTTAGAGACAGCAGTAGGAATTGAACCCGGGTTGCTGGCACTGAAGCATTGTGCTAACTGCTATGTATATAAGCGGCACGGTAGCGTAGTGTTAGATGCTGTTTTAGTATTGTGGACCAATGCTTTGTCCCTGTTTATGTTTAGAGCATGGCTGAAATGGGGTCAGGTCCTGGCAAATCCAGGAGCACCAACTGGCAACAGAATTAAACCTGTCCCTCTGATTATCTACAAAAGGTCTTTGTTGCTTACTAAGAAATGCTACACTGGATATCTGACTCTAGGGTGGTTAGGTTACAAGAAAAGGATTTAGCATGGAATACATTAAAAATCACTGAGAATACTCCAACACATCCTGACACTCAGCCCCAAACAGCATATAACCAGGGTGTTGGAAGAACTTTTAAACATAAATTATACCAACAATTTCAATTCTTAATATAATCTTAAGCATATTCAGGCACCTAACATGCCTGTCCAAAATAAAAAGGATGCAGCAATTGTATCAAGATTGTATTATCAGCTTGTTGGTATTTTCAGGAAATAAGTTTGTCAGAATCTGTGACATTATACCAAATGGAGCTAAAGGAGATATCATGTTTCATTGTATGCAACAAGGCTTGACCAGTTACAATGTTTAAACCCACTAGCTCTGCCCAAATTATCAATAATACGTACTGAGATGACCAATTTCCCAGATTTCAAATTGGTTTCCAAAACATAGGGTCCAAGATGCAAAGATTCCATACTTGTAAAACTTGTTTAAGTAACTGTCTGTTAGTGTCAGCAGGTGGTCTACAACAACCTTTCCACTGTTGCAGGACAGAACTACATAGATGCAATGTCTATTTTTATGACCTGTTAAGTTAAATGCAGCTGCTATATTAAAACTTTTATTGCCTGCTATTGAAATCATTGCATGTCAAACAGGCTACTTTGACTCCAAGTAACCAGAGTTTAGCTATCAAAGAAAGACCTTGTCTATTTTTGTCATCTCTAGAGGCCTATCCTTGTACATTCCTGTCTGGTTACCTTCAGTATACAAGATCATCCAAAACTTTGCTACTGTATTTGAAAATGAGGCTAGGAATTTTAGGTTCAAGAAACTGCATGCCACTTTTTCCAATCTCTTCATCAGCTTTTTCCCCAAATCTAAGCATTTTATTACATACAGTTGTGTTGTCTGATGGCAAAGCAATAAAGCACAGAAGATTTAAATCAGGTCTAAAACATGCTGGAGCGACTCAGATCAGGGGAGGGAAATGAGGTCATTCATTCAGGCAAAAGATACTTCCTCAAATCAGAGTCAACATTATGTTGATCTGAAATGTTAACTTCTTACACAGTTTGACCCCTGCAAATTTTAAACATCCTCCCTAAACCCCAGCTTCTCTATCCTTTCTTCCTTTAAACTCTTTAAACCTTTGTCAAAGATGATTAGATGCTATTTGCTCTAACAGCTCACATGCTTTGACATCAAAATACATTTGATAGTGGTCTTGTGATACTTTATCCATCAGGTCCTAAAACTTATACAAAAACCCAGATAAAGTCAAAGGGTTTGGGATCTCCTGAAAAAGGCTAAATAGGCAACATTAAATATATTATTATGAAAAGGCTAGGATATTTCCACACATTTTATCCTCTCACTTTTATTTTATAATATAGTTACTAATTGAATAGGCAACTCAGAAACACTTCACCCAGATGGTGGTTAAAATATAAAAACACTAGACACAGAAACCCTATAGTATAGAGTTTCTGCTTCAAGGTGTTAATACAAACAGAATTGTCACCTTGAAGCAGAAAGTGGCTACAATATAGAAAGGATAAAAGGGAAGAATTTTAAACACGAGAAAAGTCTGCAGAAGTTGCTGAAGAAGGAACATCAACTATTAGTCTCCATAGATGCTTCCTGACCTGGTGAATTCCTCCAGCATTTGGTGTGTGTTGAAAAGGAAGAATTTGCCAGTATAAACACAAGAAATTCTGCAAATGCTGGAAATCCAGAGCAACACACAAAATGCTGGAGGAACATGGCAGGTCAGGCAGTATCTATAGAAATGAATTAACAGTCAAGAACAATCATGATCATGGAAAGACAACTGCCCATGTAATACAACATGGCATATAAAAAATGAACAAATGCCACTATGATGCCTATAAAGGTTGGACAATCTACTTACTTATTTGTTCCAATTTTACTGCAAAGCTACCATCTTGGAGAAAATTAAATCCAGACACATTTCCCTCTTTGTAGATGACCACATCACATTTAAAAATGTGAAGTACAGCTTTTAAACCTGCTACTCTGATTGACTCATTACTACACAAACTACTGTAGCAGGAGATTTACAATCCTTGAGTGTGTCCAACAGGCTTTAGCCGATCTTTGAAATCCTGAAAGTTGTGTAATCATATTGCTCCCCGAGGTTAGGAAATAATGCACACTTAAGCTTAGATGCTTAAAATAGTGGACAACTTTAATGCGGTTGCATGAATACTGCGCAAATAAGCAGTAATCGCTAAGCGTAAATAAGCACGTTCCAAGGCATTCATACAATATACTCACTATTGACTCACAAATCTGCCAACTACAGTTGAAAGATTTATTTTTAAGTTAAACAGCTTGATTTTCTAAAACACGAGATTCTATGGATGCTGGAAATCTGAAGTAATGGAGATTCTTCATCAGGACACAGGGCCTGAAATGTTGGACATTCCCCTCCATAGATGCTACATGAGCTACTGATTTTCTAGAATGAACTGACACTGTAACAGTCATACAGAACAGAAACAGGCCCTTCAGTCCAGCTAGCCCCTGCTAAGATGCCCTATCCAAAATGGTCCTATTGGCCAGTATTTCACCCATATGCTTTTAAACCTTTCCAATCCTGCTGTCTGCTTCCTTTCTAGTCCTGCTGAAGGTCTCTGCCTGAAATGTCAGCAAATCATTTCCCTCCATAAATGCTGCCTCACCTGCTGAGTCCCTTCACCAATGTGTGCTGCACAAGGATTCCAGCATCTGCAGAAATATCTTGTTTCTCCATTATGGAACAGATGAATCTGGGGTTAAGAAAATCACTAGAGACAGGAGGCTGCAGATGCTGCAATCTGAAGAAAATAATTGCTAAACCAGAGGTTCCAAACTTGTGGTCCACAAACACCTCGGTTAATGGTCAGGGTCCATGGCATAAAAAAGGTTGGGAAACCCTTCTGTTAAGAACTCAGTTGGCAGACAGCATCTATGGGTGGGAAAGGAATTGTCAAAATTTCAGGATGAAACTCTACAAGAGGACAGAGTGGGGGGAGGGGGAAGAGGAGATAGCTGGTAGAAAGGCAAGGTGCATATGTGGCTCCCTTTACACAAGCCCATGTGGTTAAAGGGCCAGATATCTGATCCTGGTTTCATCTGCATTGCCTTTTAACACATGATGAAACAACAAGTCTTCAGAGCAGAATTAAGCCATTTGGCCTATCAAGAGTGCTCTGCCATTTCATCATGGCTGATTCACTATACCTTTTTTCCCCCCATTCTCTTCCCTCTTCCCTGTAACCTTTGGCCCTTACTAATCACTATCCTATCAATGTTTGCTTTAAATATACTTAATGATTTTGCCTCCACAGCCATCTGTGGCAATGAATTCCACAGATTCACCTCCCTCTGACTAAAGAAATTCCTCCTCATCTTTGTTCTAAAGGGACATCCTTGTATTCTGAGGCTGTTCTCTCTGGTTCTAGACCCCTCTCACTACCCCCTTTCCATTACAGGAAACATTTCTTAATGTCCACTCTTGCTAGGCCTTTCAATATTTGATAGATTGTGAGGATTGAAAGAGGGAGAAAGAGGACAATCATGTGGTAGTTAATCAAAATACCAACAACCTAAGTGACCATGGATTGAGACAAAAAACACACAAATTACTTGAACTTTATCCATTAAGAACAAATCACACTGCAATAGAATCTATCACAGATCCATAAATGTCAAACTTACATGGTGAGTTTTAATTAGTCAGCCAGTACTTTTAAATAGCCTGACAAATTTAATGAATTGAATACTAGCAAAGGACAATTACAAGCAAATCAATCTAATAATTGATAATAATACAACACCATAAAGAGAATACAAGAACTTTTTCATTCTGCAAGTCACTTAGGGCTAAACAAATATGATTAGAATAATCTGTAAAGGCCCAAACTGAAATCTTTGACACCTGCTCATGTTGCAAAAATTCAATGCTAAAAATGGAAAAGAATTCAGGAAATTAAGTGTAATCAGGCAATTAAAGAATGTCTGTTTTTAAAGTTGAAACTGTGGTATGCAAATACTCAACTCTTCCCACTTTGGGAGAAAGAACTTTTGGAGAACAGCTGTTTATTCCACACTGGCATTTTACAAGAGCATGAATCTTAGAACAAAACAGAACTCTTAATTGTGTTGATATACTTGCACTGTATAAATCCAAAGATTTGATATACACATGGCACTAAGTACATTCTTGGAGTGCAGGGGTTCCCCACCCCCTCAGTTAATGGTAGGAGTCCACAGCATTTAAAAAAAAGTTGGGAACCCCTGTTCTAATGAAACACAACTGGAGGTGTGTGCGCGCACTGGGGGGGTGGGGAGGAGAAGAATTACAGATCAAGACAAATTACTTAAGATCCATTTTACTTAATTTATTGCATATAAAAATGTAAATATTTATTTTGTAACAAGTAGTGTATCATGTAACTGCTGCATATCCCATCTCCACGATCTGTAGAGCTAACAGCATTAGCTTGCAGAATTACTAGGAAAAGGTCTATTTCCATACATCTTTTCCACGACAAATTTAAGTAGGCAGTTTACAGTATAAATAAGATTACAATAGTGATAGTAACTAATTCAATGTAGCAAAGTTGAAACAAATTAACCTTCAAATGTTATAAAGTAATTGATTCAGAAACTATAACATACTTCTGACTTCAATGCCATTGCTGCTCATGCTCAAATAATGGAATTCAGAAACAATAATTTAATAATTCTGCAACAGATTAAACAAAGTTTATTGAATATTTAAGGTTTGCACCTGCCCTAGATCATATTGAAAGAGACTGAAGACTAACAGCACAATTTGATACTGTGTATGGAGTGCAGCAACTCTTATGGAGTACTCAACATTTCAATGCAAATTTGGCACTGGAGATTTACTTTATTTAGAGATACAACACTGAAGTAGGCCTTTCTGGCCCTTCGAACTGCACCATCCAGCAACCCCACAACCGCGATTAACCCTAACCTAATTTAGAACCACCAATTAAGCTACCTTGTAGGAACACCTGGTGGATGTACAGAGACTCCTTATATATCACACTCAAATTGAACTCCGACGTCCCGAGCTGTATAACACTGCGCTAACCGCTATGCCAGAGGTTCTGTTAACTATTTGCAACAATATTCAACTCTTCATCTGCAGTACACAAACCAATGATTCCTATTAACTACCTTTGCTCATGAATAATCAGTCCACTTGCACACAACTCAAAATTGAAAACTGAGAAGTTTCAAATTTGAGAGTTGCAGTTTAAACCAACTATTCTGGTCTGAAGAACATTTAAAATAGTAAAGAAATTTTAGTTTGTTTAGGTCATAGGCAAACAAAATATTCTGTACAAAGAGCTGGATCTAGAAAGAGCGGCTACTCTTGATAATTTCACTGGGGTTAGTGTAATTCAATCTCACCGTAAACAAAGTGAAATCATGTACCACTGCTCCAGTTTCACACAAACAATCCACTGCAGCTCAAGTACATGCTGACCCAAACTGCTGCCTTTCCAAAATCTATTATTAAACAGCAAACACTTCAGAAGCAAATATATAAAAAAATCATTCCAGTTTTTCAATCATTTCGATACCTTGTCCTTGGCACCTGGCAATGAGTGTTAAATGGTATTACGCAGGAAGTGTATCAACAGCTTTAGCCTGACTACATACAATAATGATGGTAATTCTTAAGGAAACCTCAACAGGTCCTAGGTAGATTTGTACTAGATACACACTACTCTCCAAGAACCCAACGTAATCTTGTGAGGTGGAGAAAACAAGGGAATATAGAAAGGTTAGATATCACTCATATTTAATTACGAGAGCGGCTATGCAATAAAGAAAAATTCTGAGGGAGATTGAATACTATAATGAGGTCACTGTGAAGAAGCTTTCATTTTCAGCTGAAAGTTTCAATATACATCTGGAAGCAGAATACTACAGAAAATGCAAAGACAGTGCTATACTGCTTACACAGATTTGAAATACCAAAGTTCCAAAGTACATCTGGAAGCAGAATACTACAGAAAATACAAAGACAGTGCTATACTGCTTACACAGATTTGAAATACCATGATCACTTTGCATTAAAGTGGACTTTTGGTCCAATTGTGTTTTCTTGTAAAAAATAATGTATAGTTAATGTTTTATGTGAACGCCGCTTACATGTTACTATACAGGTGGCCCCCGTTTTTCGAACGTTTGCTTTATGACAGTTCACTGTTACGAAAGACCTACATTGGTACGCGTTTTCGCTAACCAAAGAGGATTTACCAAAAAAAGACGCTCGATTTATACGCGTTTACCCTGAGAAAGACTACTATGACCAAGTGCGAGCAGTTGTGTGCGCATGCGTGTACGCGCCGATTTTTTTTTTCCAAATCAATTTTGGCTCGCTGTCTTCCCGATTTTGATAAATGAAACTACACTGTACATAAAATATTTCAAATTTATATAGGCTGTATATTATTCTTATCATTCCTGCTTTTACTATATGCTAGTGTTATTTTAGGTTTTACATTATTTGGTATGATTTGGTAGGTTAATTTTTGGGTCTGGGAACGCTCAAAAAATTTTCCCATATAAATTAATGGTAATTGCTTCTTCACTTTACAACATTTCAGCTTACAAATGGTTTCGTAGGAACACTCTACCGTCAGATAGCAGGGGAAACCTGTATGTCTGTGACACTGCTGCAAGCTAATTTTTCACAGGTCATTCATATGACTGTAAATCCTGAACTAGTAAATAACTGCCCATCATGCAACCTTTGATAGCATCTTCATTTAGTCAGTACAAATATATTAGAAAAATTCTCAATTCCCTGAGAGTAACAAAATCCCCACTTAATGCATCTTTATATATTAAAATTATATAGAACTTTAAATTTATGTGGAAGAAAATTTTCAAACAAATTCTATAGACTAGTTTGTCAAGGAAAAACGCTCAAGACACCTGATAATTATACCAGGAAATGGGGCTGATGATGTCTGGCTCCAGCAATTGTGCTGATTTTGCATGTTAGGTACCTGGTCATGGGAGTGAGCCCAATAGCTTTATGAATAAAAATGAATATATAGCCATTATCCATAATGTTGCAATTATTAACCCTCTTGTGATCTGATTAACCCTCATGAAAATGTAATTTCAACAGGCAGCCTTAATCCAACAGGTATGAACCATTCATGACTCACTTTCAAGGACTCTTCATCTCATATTCTCGATATTTATTACTTTTTTTATTATATTTATTTATATTTATTTTCGTACAGGCAGTCCCCGAGTTACGACCTTATGAACAACTTGTACTTACGAATCACCTGCCACAAAGCCTGTTATATAAAAAATTCATCGGCTCAAGGAAGGAGAACACCGTCCGCCATTTTAAGTCGGATCACATTGCTGTTAACACTGCGTAGAGTGTGTCCTATTTAACCTGTCTTAGTGCAGGTGGACTTTAGGACCTGCAGAGCTCAGGACCCGTGCTCACAGCTGTTGCTGAGTCTGCAGTGTTTCTGTTCCATTGACAGACGTGGTAAGCAAGTTAAACAAGTTAGGATCGGTAATTCCCATCTCGTGTTTATTTCAATCTGTGATGAAGAATTTGTTGCAAGTAAGGGTTGGCTTAAGCATTTCAAAGTGAGGGCAAATTTACATAATATTAAAGGTGAAGCAGCAAGTGCTGATTTAAGTGCTGCGAATGATTTTCCTGAAACGTTGAAAAAAATTGAGGGAGGTTATTTGCCTGACCAAATATTTAATGTAGATGAGACTGGCTCACGTCTGAAAGGACCTACATTTTGAAAAAGGAAAAAGAGTGCACCAGGGCATAATGTATCAAAGGACAGACTAACCTGTTCCGACATACGTACAAATCTGACTTAAAGACAGACTTATGAACGGATCTCGATCGTAACCCAGGGACTGCCTGGACTTGCACAGTTTGTCCACCCATTGGTGCAGTGATTCTGTTAGGGATATTGGATCCATGGAGCATGCCCACAAGAAAAGGAAACTCAGTTGTACATGGTGATATATGTACTTTGTTAATAAATTTACTTTGAACTAGCTACAGTGAAAGTTCTGGGCACATCTTCATCAAACATTTAATACTGTCGATATATTTTGTGGATTTTTTTTATTTTTTAAAAAAAGAACTTTGCTACTACCAAAGATTCAAAGTACATTTATTATCAAAGTATGTATACAGAATACAACTGAGACTCATCTACCCCCAGCCAGCCATGAAGCAAAGTAACACCAAGGAACCCATTCAAGAAAACATCAAAAACACAACCTGTGAAAATAAGCAAGCCGCACAAATGTTAAACCAGTAGTATTCATATTACTTCGTGCAGCCACCCCACTGCTGACCACAGGGCAAAGAAGTCTTCACTGAAGCACCCCAAACTGCATCGATCACCCCAATCAAATGCTCAGAAACAGCTGTAATGCCCTGGAAAAGGTTTCGCTGGTAGTGCAATGGTTTCTCTGAAGCAGCAGTGTTTGGGTTATGACTAGAGATAGCGGGGGCTTTGGAATGTGCGCCGTCCAATGAGGGGAGTGTTTTCTTGCTTGTGTGCCTGAGAGCAAGGTATTTGTGGTCTTTTGTTCGGTGGAAGATGCTGGAACGGAAAAGTCATGCAGAATGGAGTGGATCTGGAATGGGGCTGGGAGCCGACGACACCTGGGGAAATCGATGGAAAACTAGCAGATGGGAAAACCATGAGCTCCAACTTGCACATTAGACTGTTTCATTAAAAGGGCCGTTTTTCTTTTTGTTTTCTTTACTAACCTTATAGTCAAATTAAGAATGATAAAGCTCAATTGTTTAATTGCATATGGTGTACTGACTGATATTTTGTGGTACTGATTTGTAACAGGGTAACACCTCATGCAGCATCCACACAAATGAGATTTCACAAGTCTGGTGGGGCCAGAGACTGTTTTCCCCTAGACTAATGCTGCCGGCCGAATCTGATGGTTACAGAGCAAAAGAAAAAAAGCAGAATCCAGGAATACATGCAACATGAACCTCCCCCAAAACAAGTCCACAGCCTCCGTGATTAATCCTCATTAGGGGATAGTAAACAACTACTTATAATTAGTGGTAGTAGTAATGGGAATCATAAGGCACCGTCACGAACACATAGAAGGACGTGTTTGTAAACTACTTACAGTATTTTACTAGGCTGATATTTCAGATAGGCAGGCTGGCTTTGGCAGAATGATGGGAGAAGCCAGTGTAGCATCTTCAAACAGGTGTAATTGGAAGTGCCAAATACAAAGGTAGATTGGTAGTATGGGATTACTCTGCTATTGGCTGAGTTAACTATTGGATTTGATGGGAAGATAAATGGGTAGGTGAATGACGCTCATTAAGTGTTTTAGTTTATGGATAAAGTAAATGAATGTGGGTGCTCAAGCATGTGTGTTGGTCCCTATGCACAGAGTTTGCTCCCCAACTTTATTATAAGCACTACTCCATTTTGGAGACAAATTCAAGACTTACAATTTCTCAGATCCTGGTAATCATTAATCATTAGATTACTGTGCAAGTATATTCTCATCTTGTACATGTTTTCATCACCATGCCAGAACAAGTGCTGGTATTAGTCCAGACTCAGGGCAAACGCAAGACAACGTGCTTTTAATGCTCAATTACTCATTAGTATCTGCTTTATTGCAACTAAATATTCCGTGTTGGACTCAGTGCCAATCTAGGTAAACCAGGGTTTCAACAAGAAGTGGTTATGCTTTCTTAAACCGAATACATTGTTGCCTACATTAAAAAAGGGGAGTATGAATGAAATTAAAATCTTTCATAAAGCAGTTGAATACTAACTCCACACTTTTCAAAGACCATCTACACAGAAACAGAAAACCTACAGCACAATACAGGCCCTTCGGCCCACAATGCTGTGCCAAACATGTATTTACTTTAGAAATTACCTAGGGTCACCCATAGCCCTCTATTTTACTAGGCTTCTGGATAGGTACATGAAGCTTTTTAAAAGACCCTACCATTGCCGGCAGCCCATTCCACACACTCTCCACTCTCTGAGTAAAACACTTACCCCTGACATCCCCTCTGTACTTACTTCCAAGCACCTTAAAACTGTGCCCTCTCGTGTTACCCATTTCAGCCCTGGGAAGAAGCCTCTGACTATCTACACGATCAATGCCTCTCGTCATCTTATACACCTTATTGTGGTGATGCAACACATGTAAAAGAAAGCAGATTTAATACATTATCCTTGGAAAAAGTAAATATCTTCGCTTGTTTAGGCAAACTAAGCTTTTACAAATTTACCTTACAGAACTGGCAACCATAATCAGAATACATTTTTAGGATTGGAAGTATTCAATAATTTGTGGTGAAGCATTTTGGAAAGAGCATCAGTAACCTTCAAATGCTTAAAATTTAATAATTTTAAAATGAACTTGTACAGATCATCATAAACACGACAAATTCTGCAAATGCTAGAAACCAAAACAACACACACAAAATGCTGCATGAACTCAGCAAGTCAGACAGGATCTATGGAAATCAATAAACAATCATTGATTCAGGCTGAGACCCTTCTTCCAGTCCAGTTCTGCTTCATCTGCTGAGTTTCTCCAGCATTTTGTGCATGTTGCCTAATAAAGAAAATGCAGTTAATAGACAATTAACCAATTGCTATACTTTTAAATATTTGGCAATGTGTCTACAAGTTTCCTGTTCCAAAAGGATTCCATATACTTCATGGTAAATCTACCTTCATTCCAATTACCATTTACACTGAGAGCTTTAACGATGTTAGTTTGACAAGCAGATGTACTGTAGAGAGCATTCTAACTGGCTGCATCCCTGTCTGGTGTGTGTGGGGGTGGGGAGGGGGAGGTGAGGTGAGTGGTTATTGGACAGGATCAAAATAAGCTGCAGAGGGTTGTAAAGTTAGTCAGCTCCATCTTGGGTACAAACCTGCAAAATACCCAGGGAATCTTCAAGGAGCAGTGTCTCAGAAAGGCAGCATCCATTATTAAGGACCCCCCAGCAAAGGGCATGCCCTTTTCTCATTGTTACCATCAGGCAGGAGGCATAGAAGCCTGAAAGCACACACTCAGTGATTCAGGAATGTCTTCCCCTCTGCCATCTGATTCCCAAATAGACATTGAACCTGTGAACACTACCTTACTTTTTCCAAAATATATCACTTTGGTTTTTGCACAACTTTTAATCTCCAATATACATACACTGTAATTGATATACTTATTTATTTATTTTTCTTCTATATTATGTATTGCATTGAACTCTGCTGCTAACTTAAATTTCATGACAAGTGCCGGATATGATAAACCTGATTCTGAGATGTAGCAACTGGTTGCTTTACTTTTCTTAAAGGAAGGCTCGCATGATATCCGATCATCAGACACCGTTTTCATATAATTGAAAACAAAATATTACACCTTTTGCAGTGGCTCTGCATTCTTTCCACACTTCTTCCTTTGCAAGATTTCTGGGCCCCCACAAAACTATACACAACTAAAATCACCGTATCCTACTACAGCCAAAAATAAATAAATAGATGATTTAGTTAGCCTGTTCAATTCAAGCTATAAATCTGCATCAATTGTCCTTCAGATCAACTAACTAACTTTAGATGAATGTGCAGATTACGCTTACAGCTTCATCATTTCACTTATAAACAAAACTGGGGAAGAGATACAAGAGAACTTGTGTGTGGCTTTCTCAGGTGTGACAGAGGCTGATAGAGGTTTGTAAGACTGAACAGCCAGTAACCTTTCCCCAGGCTTGAAATGTCTAATACCAGAGGGCATGCATTTAAGCAATGGGATTAAGTCCAGAGGTAATGTACAGGACAATTGTTTTTCATACACAAAATGAGGAGTGCTTGGAATGTACTGCCTGTGCTGTGGTGCAAAGAGGCTTTTGGATAGGTATATGAATGTGCAAAAAGTGGAAGGATATTGTGTAGTCAGAACCAATTAGTGTAGTTGGGTATTTGATTATTAACATAGTTCAGGACAACATTGTAGGCTGAAGGGCCTGTTTTAGGGGCATACTATGAATCACTGGGGGAACAGATGGCAATGCACTTGATGGATAAAAAGGTTTGCCCAAAACAAATGTATCTTGACATGTAAAATTGAACTAAAGAAAATGTTGGTGTGGTCTCCAGAACTTCTGAAATAAAATCTAGAATTATTTCCAAGAGTAACCATCAAAAATAAAAAAAACTTCAAGTCTGAAACACAAAAGAATTAACTTAAGAGGGCAAGTAGGCAAATGATCTTCCAGCTGAAACTCACTCAGAGATGACACTGACATCACTTTCATTCCTTCTCCCAAACCCACTCTCAATCCAAGGCACTTAAACAACTTATTCATCTAATCGAACAGATTCTGAAATTAATGATACTCATTAACCTCCTCTATGTTTAACAAGCAGTTAAATCCAATGCCTTCATGAAATCAGCCTAGTCGAAAAATGGTCTGTACTAATGAAATAGTTGATGTGTTGTCACTCTACAAAGAAAGGAAACCAATTATGAACAAGGTCCTACAAAGATACAATTGACAGATGATCTACTTCTCGCAATGCTGAAACTTGAACAACTTTCCTGCTCTTTACTGCTCGACATGGGATTTTATTTCCACCAGACAGAAGACACCAGGCTCAGATTCTTGTTTCATGTGAAAGTTGACATCTTTGATATCATAACTGTCCTCAGGCACCACAATGTTAACAATCTGATGCATTCACATCTCTGTAGTGAGGCCAGACTTCAATCTTTAGACATGAAATAAAATTGATATTTCTGAGCAAAGTGCCATTTTGATCCCAGCTCAAATCTTTTCACACACCTTCTCCCTGCTGAGGTAGGAAATACACAGGTAAAGACACCTGAACAAAGAAGCTTCGATAACTGAACAAAAAAGCAGATTTACTTTGCTAAAAGATAATCTTAGTCAATCACATCCTCTGAACATTCCCAAAAGCATGTTGCTTACCTCTCAGTCACTGAAGCAGCAATTCAGGAATGAGAACCAGAACCAGAACCAACCATCTCCAACTTACCTAGGCAATTGATAGCAATTAAACATGACTGAAATCAGCTATTTTAGTACAGACCAACAGTACAGAGAACAGAACAAATTTGGAGCTATATTAATATGCAGGCCTCAGCTACTTTACTGGGCAATTGGACAAAATGAAAGGGCAAATGACACAATAATGTCCATGTAAATAAATGCACAAGTATTTGACATTGCTAGCAGCTGTGCTACTTGGAACCTTAACTGCACAACTTAACTCCACTTTCAAACAAGATCATGGGACAAATACATTTTGTTCATCTGTAACAATTACATGATGCAAGTAAAATGCTACATTAGTCAAGTAAATACAAGACACTTCTGCAAGGTATTAACTCACTTCAGCCCTCCTGAACAATGTGGTGTCGATTTAATACTTTAATTAGACTTATTCTGATTAATCTATACTAGACCGAATAAAACACAATTACTTGGTTGTCTTGATCATGCAGCAACCAGTAGCAAGATTAACAAGCATAATAATTATTTTTAGTCTGTTGCACAGATCTCTCAAATTGTAGTCATCCAATTATAGTAATATTAAACACTCTCAAATAAGGACTGTGATGTACTTTGTATGATCATTGAATTATTTACCCCCAAAACAGCACCTTAATTTCACAATATTAAGTCAGTACTACGAATGCAGATCCAGTTCCCTGCAGCTAATGCCATCTAATGTTACTGAAGTGTGCATGTACATTTTCTCAATAAATCATTTGCAGCCTTGACATTTTGAATATAATCTACAAACTTCAGATTCAAGCACTAGAATTAAGCTTTTTGGTAAAACTTGTTTTAAAGTGCAAAGTAGAAATGGTTAGTTTTGGGGTGTTAGATTAAACGAAGTTCATGTTCAGAAAGAAATGCACAATAAAGAAAATGTAAAATGCAAAGCTTTCCTAGACTCAGCTACCGGTTACAGCAGGGCTGAGGTGGTGGGTTTACTGGCAAGCCAGTAATTACAAATAAATCAAGTCAGAGCACTTTGATGTCAAAATACTAAAGCTTTGTTACAGCCTAAATTCATTAACCACTCAGGTTAATTTGACGAAGTGCCACAGTGAAACATTTGTAGGAGAATCCAATCTGTTAAATGGGCCTGTGAGCCTATAAAGGGATCACATAATGAGGAGACAGCACACATTGCTGTTCACTTGTCAGCCTATGGACGTCTATTCAAAAATTTAACAGAGTCAGCGAAACCCTTTTCCAATTTTGCAGCTTCAGCAAACCGGGTATATACATGCTACACAATGAATAAATATTGGGAGTCAATCAAGCATCTTCAAATATAAAATTAAAACAAGGTCATAAAGAACATAGACTCATCCCAATAACCACTGAATTTGCAAGAACCAAATGTTTAACCTTTAATCGTTAGCATTCTTCATGAACAACTATTAATTTCAAAAAGCACTAAGTGTTGAAAGGCATAGTGTTTGAGGTTACAGTGGGAGGGGTTAGTATCCCATAGCAACAGAAAACAACCCTGAGATATAACTGTAAAATTACTACTGTATACTAAGTAACAGTGAGGCTTTCTTTTTGCCACCTAATTCTAGCAATCTAAAGGGTACACTTTGTATTTAAAATGTATTTTAACTGCTGGATAGCCACTGAATAAAGTAAATTTATCATCACAGCACATACATGGCACCTAGCTAATCACATATGCCTCAGACTTTTACACAGTACTATATTTGTCAACATGGAACGGAGAAAAAGTTTGGAAATCTGGTGACAGTGAAGGATGTTGGGAATGGGTAGAGTGCCACAGGAGAGCTGGCAGAGGAGGAGTGCTGGGGCAGGGTTTAGAATGGGTGCAGGTATACCCAGCCCTGAAACACCAGGCAACATCATCTGATTCCAAACAATTGGTTTATTGATCATCACAGAATGTCTCTCTGGTGCTTCCCACTCCCTCCCCCTCGCAACCATGAATCCCCTTTTCCTGTCCCCTTCCCACTCTCAGTCCACAATAGAGACCCACATCAGAATCAGGTTTATCACTCACATATGTCATGAAATGTGTTTTTTGTAGCAGCAATACAGAGCAACACATAAGACTACTACAGTACCATGTAACCCAGAGATTAATTTTCTACACACTAGGAAACATTTCCAGTAATTAGTTGTGAATTGAAATAATTTGAATGCCTCATAAATGGTTGAAGAAATGCAAAGAATAAGGTCATTTTGCATGCCATCTGCAGTGACAGCTAGAAGGCATTCATAAAACAGTCATATCATTTATCAACAGAAGAATTCAGAAGCAACATCTCTTAAAAAATGCAGCTTTTCATCTACCAGGCAAACAGCAAAATCACAAGCTTACATTTAATGTCACAAGACTCAAAAAATTTATCTGATGAAAGTCATCATCTATCAAAAAGTTGAAATACTTTTCTTACTGAAAATTTAACTGACTAAATATAATTCAAATAGAAAAAAACTGCTGAATCCCTCAAGTGGAAGGAAAAGATATCCAAGGAGCATGCTAAAATTCTGCTTTTGGATAACTTAATCAGGGTTGGCAAAAATGACACCCTTGTGAATGTATGGGGTTAAAGAGGGTATTCCTAGAAATGAGCAACAGTACTGAACTAGAATCCAAACAAGGTACAAAATGTAATCATTAAGTAAATCTCTGGAACCCCATTTCTGAAATTTCAACTGAAGTTGATAATTCTGTCCAAATTGAAATGCTATTCTGATACGATGGGCTTCAGAATAGTCATAGAAAAGTCCAGCACAGAAACAGACCCTTGGCCCATCTAGTCCATGCCAAATCATTTAAGCTATCTACAGTACTCCCATGGGCCTACACCAAGACCACACCCCTATTGTCCAAGTACCTATCCAAACTCCTCTTAAACACTGAAATCTAGCGGCGTGCACCACCCGTGCTGGCAGCTTGTTCCACACTCTCACCACCCTCTGACTGAAGTCTCCTCTCATGTTTCCTTAAACTTTTCACCTTTCACCCTTAACCCATGACATCTGGTTGCAGCCTCACCCAACATCAGTGGAAAAAGCCTGCAAATTACCCCTTCTATACCCCACAAAATTTTGTACACCTCTATCAAATCTCTTCTCAATCTTCTACTTTCTACTAAAGAATACAGTCCTAACTCAGGTCCTCCAGACCTCGCAACATCCTTGCAGATTTTCCCTGTACTCTTTCAATCTTATTTACATTGTTCCTGGCAAGAAACATTTCTGTGAGCTTCTCAGTCTTGACAGGCGACAAAATGGGCAACTAACGTACAAAGTGCCATAGAATATCATTGCCCTACTACAAACTGCATCTGAAAACGCTAGGTCATAAAACATCACTGCCTCGAGAGAAAGAAAACTTGTTCTCTCAGTTTACACTTTAATCTACTTTTGTTTAGACTCTTGCTTTACACTTGCAACGTATCATATTGCAACACCTCTCCCTCACCAACGAAGAAACGTGATGCAGAGCATAAGAGCGCATTTTTGTTACTCGATTTCAATTTGAACACCAACCTCCCTCGCGGGCAAAACTTTGCAAAGCTAACGTTTACCTTTCATACTCATCGTTGTCCTTGTCACAGCGGACGTCCTTGTGTTTTTGCCAGTCTTTTCCATGTTTACAGGTGGTTAAGAGGACAATGTCCTCTGCATTGTGGACATGATACAGAGCATTCCTGGTATCAGACCCAATTCCAGTCAAATACCTTTTCCCTTTAAACACCAGTAAGTACTTTGTCAAGGGAGGGATGTTCCTGAAAAACATATAGCTCTTTTCTCCCCCCGTCCTTGGGTGATCTTTCGAAAAGAGCGGGATAGAAACGTCAAAATTGCTCCTGAAGTTCTCTGTGCTGATGCTGGCTTTGGCTAACATCGCCTGACCGATATCAAACCCCAAGTCCTCGTTGTAATCGGGCCAGGTCCCGGAATAAAGATTAAAAATCAAATGGTTCCTGCCATTGTTCCACAAGTGCAGACTCTGAACTTTGCTCTTCAGGTTGTGAACATACTGAGGCGAAAGCTGATCCCGGTCTAGAGTGTCCAAACTTAGAACGAACAGACACGCTTGTCTCGGGTCCGAAGTGTAAAACTTAGAGCTCTCGATGGCCGCCAGGATGTTCTGATAACTCTCGGACATCTTCTCCCCCTTCTGCTGCGGGTAAATGTAGACCTTGAAACCATTCCTATGGCATAGGGAGAAGTCGAAGCAGGAGAGCATGCGGCACTTTTTGCCCTTGTACACACTACTGTGGATCTCCCTCTTGTGCTGGGGTGATCCCCGCTGCGCGAACTCCTCATCCTCCTGCTCTTGCTCGCCGCCCACCCAGAAGCTCTGCAGTGGGTCAGCCGCCAGCGCCAGAGCCAGCGAGCCGGGCTCGGCCGCCCCTCGCCGGCTCTGCGCCCTAGCCGCGGGCGGCTGACCCCCAAGATGCCTTCCAGCCAGGTAGCCGAGCAGGAGCACACAGGCGCCGGCCGCCAGTAAGAGGTAGCGCTTTTTGGCCTGCATGGGTCCAGTGGCAGGGGGCTCGTCGCCCAGCAGCGCCGGGTGAAGAGAAGAAACGCGAGCCCGATCCTCGGCGATCACCTCCAGTCCGCCATCTTCCCCCCGCCGCACGGCCGCGCACTGATTGAAGAAACTTGAACACTCGCTCCCAGCTCCTGCGATTCCAGCGCATGTGGGCGATTTTTTAAAATAGTACTCTCCTCCTCCTCCTCCCACCGCCGCCGCCGCCGCCGCCGCCGCTAACTCATGGAGAGGGGCAGCAGCAGAGTCCGACCGCCTCAGCGGCGAGGGGCCGCGCTCCGGCTCGGCGGCTTCCCGCCGCCCATCGAGCTGGCTCGGGCAGCCGCGCGCCCTCGACGTCGGTGCGGCGCTCGCGGACTCCGGTGGCGGTACCGCTGCCGTCCCCCGCCAGAGAGGGAACGCCGCTTCTCATCGACAGCGAGCGAGTACCCAGAGCCGCCGCCACCGCCGGCGGGAGGCGCACCGGAGCCGGTTACTGCGACGCCGTCTTCCCTCCCCGGGGGGCTGCGTGCGATCTGCCCGAGCACC
Organism: Hypanus sabinus; assembly: GCF_030144855.1. Classification (NCBI taxonomy): domain Eukaryota; kingdom Metazoa; phylum Chordata; class Chondrichthyes; order Myliobatiformes; family Dasyatidae; genus Hypanus; species Hypanus sabinus. The sequence goes on from NC_082706.1 coordinate 200,558,193, forward strand.
GGCGCCTCAGCACCGCTTCCATCCTCACTCCGAACCCCCCCATCACACCGCTCACCTCCCCGTGCCCGCGGGCTTGCGTCATTTCCTCGCCCGCTGACTCCCGTCCAATCATCGGCGCGGTGGGCGGGGCCGCGGCGGAGCCCATTCATGGCAAGCGCCGACTCGCTCGGTCGCCCGAGTTTTCCGAGATGTGACAAAGAGGAAGTCGTGACTCACACAGGTCTTCAAGCCCTCACCAGTGATTGGCCAGCTCTTCTTTGTTAACACTTCCACGCCGAAAGAAACCTCACGCCAACGAGAGATGTTGGAGATCCAAGCCAGGCGCACAAAATGCTGCAGGAACTCAGCAGGCCAGGCAGCATCTATGGAAAAGAGTGAACAGTCGACGTCTCAGTCCCCAGGAAGGGTCTCGGCCCGAAACCGTCCACTGTTTATTCATATCCATGGATGCAGTCTGCCCTGCTGAGTTCCTCCAGCATTTTGTGTGTATGCTCGCGTTTACTATCAGCACACTTGGGGTTCCCCATTCAATCTAGCTGTTCAGTATTATTCCCGGCGTGACATATTTTCATTGCTTATTGTTAAGGGGACGCTTTATCTGCTGTTTAGTTTCTGAAAAGGATGTGACTCACTTTTCCTGGAAACTGAAGTTTCGGCGGGGTTTCAACCATACCTATTTCTGTCGGAGGGAAAGGTGTTCACAAATCCCAGTCTCTGCTGTCTTCATGGTGCCTTGGCATCGTTTTTTTTTTGTCGCGGAGGAGAACTTCTCCATGCCTTAATGTATTATCCATGCTGTTAACTTGGTTTCCCGTAGAAGCTGTGTAAGCTAGTGCGTGGAAGTCTCCCTTTATGGTTTATGCAGGGTCGATATGCATTATTAGTATTTAATTAATGCATGTGAATTCTGTGTTGAATCAAGATGCAGACTGCCGTCAAACTTCCAGATTAATTAACCCATTGTAAATTCGTGGACCACTTTGCCGAGCACCTCCGCACCATCCACCATAAATGGGACTTCCTGGTGGCCGAACACTTTAATTCCCATCCCCATTCCAACGTGTCGGTCCACGGCCTCCTCTTGTGCCAAGATGAGACTTCCCTCAGGGCGGAGGAGCAACACCTTAATTCCATCTGTGTACCCTCCAACCTGACGGAATGAATATTGATCTAATGAACTAATTTCCTCCTTCCCCCCCCCCCCTTCTCTTTTTCCCACCCTGACTTTATACTTCTTCTCAGTTCCTGTTACTTCCAATCTGGGAACTCTCGTCCTTCCATTTCTCCTATGGTCCACTCACATCTCCATCAGGTTCCTTCTTCTTCCTGCCCTGGATTCACCTTCACCTTCCAGCTAGCCTCTTTTCCCTCCCCCCCACCTTTTTATTTTGGCATTTTCATCCTTCTTTCTCAGTCCTAAAAAAGGGTTTTGGCCAAAACAACGACTATCTATTCTTTTCCATAGGTGCTGCCTGACCTGCTGAGTTCCTCCAACATCTTGTGTGTGTTGACTTGTTTTTCTTTGTCTCTGTGCTTTTGCTAAGGGTTCACTTGACTGTTTGGACATACAATACAGTTCAAAAGTCATAAGCCCCCCTCGATTTCTTTTCTAAGGTTTCAGATGGTACGGCCTCCACAGGGCCCTGGATCTCAACATTATCCTCATCTCGTCTGAGGTTACCTGGAGAGACAGATGCAAGCGAGACACCTAAGGTCTGCAGAAATGTGGCAAGTTGTCCAAGATGCTTGGAACAAGCTACCAGCTGATTCTCTTATAAAACCGCATGATAGTGTACCTAAGAGATTTGATGCAGTTTTAAAGTCAAAGAGTGCTCACACCAAATATTGATTTGATTCAGTGTTTTACTGCTTATTGTTCTTTATCGTAAATGTTTTGATATTTAGAAACTTTTCATTTCATTATTTTTGAAAGCATCTTCGCTTCACAGAATTTTTTTACGTGTGCCCGAGACCTTTGCACAGTACAGTACCTCTGTACAAAACCGTATCCTTTCAGCTGGCATGTGAATGAGATCATAACAATAAAACTACATCATTCCATAAGCTTTTTAAATTATCCAGAGGTGAAGTAGGATCCATTGTCATTTTCCTTCCTGGTTTACAGGAAACCTATGTCCTGCAAACAGGATATGAATTGTCATTGTTATTGTAATAAAAGGGAGATTGTCAATGTTTTATGTGTATATTTCTTGTTATAATTTATTGTACATTTTATGTATTGCACTGTACTGTTGCCACAAAACGACAAATTTCATGAGGTATGTCAGTGATAACAAACTGATTCTGACTCTGACTAGTTTTTTTCTGGATTTTAGTTCAGAATCTCACTATCAAACTTGCAGCGCAGAGCGGCACCTCTGTAGTCTGGCGGTCTTGCCTCTATTTTGCTGAGGCCAGAAGGAAGATCTCCGATACCTCCCTCTTACTTACCCCAGAACCAGGACCTCATTGAGAAGCATCAGGCCACTGGCTCCTGCACCATGACTGATACCATCATCTCTGGAGATCACCCCTCTACAAACTCCAGCCTCACTTTTCCCCAGTACCACAATTCCCATCTCTATCTCCATACCCAAGATCCACAAACCTAACTGTCCTGGTAGGTTCAAACAACAACACACACAAAATGCTGGTGGAACACAGCAGGCCAGGCAGCATCTATAGGAGACCTGTGTTCCTGATGAAGGGTCTCGGCCCGAAACGTCGACAGTGCTTCTCCCTATAGGTGCTGCCTGGCCTGCTGTGTTCCACCAGCATTTTGTGTGTGTTGTTGTTTGAATTTCCAGCATCTGCAGATTTCCTCGTGTTTGTCCTGGTAGGTTCATTGTTTCTGTCTGTTCCTCCCCTACTAAATTCACATCTTCATATCTTAACTCCATCTCATTTCCCTTGGTTCAGTCCCTTCCTAGCTACATCCGTGACCCTTCACATGCTCCTGTCACTTCAGCAACTTTTAGGTCCTTGGCCATAACTGCATAATTTTCACCAAGGATGCCCAGACCCTGTATACTTCTATCCTACATCAGGAAACCCTCAGGGTTCTATGCTTCTTTCTGGGTAACAGGCCCAACCAATTTCCCTGCACTATCACCCTCCTCTGTTTGGCCAAATTGATCCTTACCCTCAACAACTTCTCTCTTGGCTCCTCAACTTTCTCCAGAACAAACATACACCCTTGGACATTCACATGGGTGCTGTGTGGAACAGTTCATATTCCAAATCTACACTGGCAGAGCTCCTCAACTCTTTCTCCATTATGTTCATGATTGCATCTGTGCTGCTTTCAGAACTCATGCTGAGCTCAGCAATATCATTAGCTTTATCATCAACTTCCATTCCCTCCTGAAATGCACTTGCTCCATCTCCGACACTTCACTGCTCTTTCTTGATATCATCGTCTCCACCCCAGGACACAGAGTATCCACGGACATCTTCGCCAAACCCACTGACTCGCACTGTTATGTTGACTACACCTCTTCCCTCCCTGTCACGTGCAAGGATGCTACTTTCTTCTCTCAGTTTTTCAGTCTCTGCCCCATCTGTTCTCAGGATGAGGTTCTCCTCTGCAGGACATCAGAGATGTTCTCCTTCTTCAGAAAATGGGGTTTCCTCCAACTGCTATCAACACTTTCCTCAACCTCATTTTTTCTACTTCCCATACATCTACCCATACTCCATCCATCCCCCAAACATAACAGGGTTAGTGTTCCCCTTGTCCTCATGTAGGGTGTGAGCCACAGCACCCAGCACATCATTCTCTGCAGTTACTGCAATTTCCAACAGGATCCCACCACCAGGCATGTTCCCCTCCCCTCTCCGCTTTCTGCAGTGCTCACTCACCCCTTCCCACTGATCCTTCACCAAGCACTTATTCTGCAAGCATGCTCGGTGTTACATCTGCCCCTACATCTCCTCCCTCACCACTATTCAATGTCCTAAACAATCCTTCCAAGTGAGGCAGTCCTTCACATGGGAAGCCAAGGGTCTCATTTGGCACTCCCAATGCAGCCTCCTCTACATAGGCGAGAGTCTCACCATGAGACCCCACACAGATCGGGGGTTGCTTCATTGAGCAATTTTGTTCCAAACACCTTAACAGCCAGAAACTCTTGGTGGCAGCCATTTTAAACCCACTTCCGCTTCCCACACCAATATGTCTGTCCACAACTTTTACTAGTGCTAAGTTGAGGCTGCATGCAGATGAAAGGAATAGCACCTTTTCCACCTCGGTAGTCCCCAATCTGATGGCATGAACATCGTGAAAAGTATGTCAATAAGGCCAGTGTGGTTTACATGGACTTTAGGAAGGCATTTGACAAAGTTCCCCTTGGTAGCCTAGACCAACAAACAAGATAAAAGTCAAATTGGCAGATTGGATCCAAATTGGCTTGGTAATAGGTGACAGTGGGTGATGGTGCAGGGTTGCTTTTGTGATTGGAAGTCTGTGAACAAACCAGAGGGATTGGAACTGGGACCCTTTTTGTTTGTTATATACTGTAGTGACTGAGATCTTAATGTAGGGAGCTGGGATATAGAGGATTCAGAAATAGATGGTGTTGTGGATGGTAAGGAGGATAGTCTCAGGTACAGAAAGATATTGATCAGCTGGTAGGTTGGGCAGAGCAACACAAGTGGAAGTTACCGATGACAAGTGTGCAGTGGTGCATTTTGGAAGTCAAATAAGGAAAAGGCATACACAAGGAACGGTAAGACCAAAGGATACAGAGAAACAGAGGAAGTTCAGTGGACAAATGTAAAGATCCTTAAAGGCAGCAGCACAGGTGATAGAGAATGCAAATGAGATGCTAGTCTTCATTAGCTAGGCCATAGAATATAGGAACAAGAATATTTCTTTAGAAAATATACATGAAGCCACATCTGTAGTTTTGGTCACATCAGTATAAAATCAACATAGATGTTCCGAAGGGGACGTATAGGAGATTCATTGGAATGTTGTTCTATTACAAGTTGGAGCTGTGAAGACTGAGGTTCACCTGTTTGAGGTGAACAAAATTCTGATGATGATAGTAAACTTTGCCCATAGCAGAGGTGTGTATAACCAGAAGGCATATATTTAAGGTAAAGGGTAAGAGGTGTAGAAAGGATACAAAGAAGAGGTTTCATTATATCTCCTTGAAACCTCTTGCTTCCAGGTGCTGTAAGGAGGAGACAGGGACACATGGTAGAAAATGGAGATATAGAGAAAGGAATTTTCAATCTGAAGACCTGACAGTTCGTTTTCGCTCACAGATGCTGTTCGAGTCACTAAGTTCCTTCGGCTGATTGTTTCTCTTGAAAAATGGATTAATGTACGATAGATGGAACTTGAAGGTCAGCATGGATGCGATGGGCCAAATAGCCTGCTTGTCTGCTGTGTGACCCTGATGTCATCATCATCACTATGTGCCACGTTGTATGACATGGCCGAACATGATCTCATGACCGTGATTGTTCTCGGCAAATTTTTCTACCGAAGTGGTTTGCCATTATCTTCTTCTGGGCAGTGTCTTCACAAGATGAGTGACCCCAGCCATTATCAATACTCTTCAGAGATTGTCTACCTGGAGTCAATGGTCGCATAACCAGGACTTGATAAGTGATATGCTCCAGCTGCTCATACGACCATCCACCACCTGCTCCCGTGGGTTCACGTGATCCTGATCTGGGGGGGCTGGGTTGGAGGTGGGGGTGCTAAGCAGGCGCTACACCTTGCCCAGGAGTGACCTGCAGACTAGCAGAGAGAAGGAGCGCCTTACAGCTCCTTGGGTAGAGACCCCGCCACCTGTGAACTGACAGTAGCATATAAAGTTGTGAGAGGCATAGACAGGATAGATTGTGAGAGTCTTTTTCACAGGGTGGAATTCTAGAGGTTATAGGTTATAGGTTTAATTTGAGAAGGGGAAAGCTTAAAGGAGATCTGTGAGGCTTTTTATTTTGAACAGGGTGGTGCTGGGGCCTGGAATACACAGTTAGGAGTACAGGTGGAGGCAGATATGACATCAATGTTTATTGACAGGCATTTTGCCAGACAAAGAATAGTGGGATATAGACCATGTGCATGCAGATTGCATTGGCTTGGATTGGCATCTAATTTGGTACAGACATCATGAGCTGAAAGGCCTCTTCTTAAGCTGGATTATTCAATGCTCTATCATAAAAGAGGGTTGTAAGTGGTGTGGATTTTCCTGAAGTTGATAACTACCTTTGTAATTTTAAGATTGAGGAAGAGGTTGAGGACACGTGTATGCCTTCTTGTTTCCTTGTACGGCCACTTTCAGAGAGCTACGATTCATCTGTACGTCAATACTCCCAGTTCCCTAGTTCCCTCTGTCCAAGAATATTCCCAAGGGTTCTGATATTTCCTATTTGGCTTCCTTTTGCATCAAATCCACCAAGCCTCCATGGACCCCATGTGGCTTAATCTTCTGGATCAGCTACCATTCCTCCAAGAGGACCACAACCATGTTAAGGTTTGGAGGCTTCAGTTCAGTGACCCGGAGAGTGATGTTGGCAGGAGTCAGGGCTTTATGCTTTGGCTCTCGGTAAGGTCACCTATGCCAAACAGATCAAAGGGTCGGGGTCAGACTGAGAGTGGTCCACCAGTCCTCCAGGTTCGGGGGCTTCAGCTCAGGGCTTACCTGACTGGTAAAACAAAATTGTTATAGAAACATCAATGAAAAATTCTTTCTACATCTGGGTGCGATGGTATTCCGGAGTCTCCACCTGGAATTTGCATGGCTGACAGTAATGAAAACCGAGAGGAAGCTACTGGCATGATGACAGAAGACCAGAACATCAGCAGAGATGGAGGACCTTCATTGCTGCCCTAAGTGACCAATGGTGTATTAGGCAGTAAGGGAGTAGTAAGCTATCATTAGCAAACTTGATGAAAGCTTAACTGAGGTCCATGTGTACAACAACCACTACCTTACCCTCACCAATTAACTTCATCACCTCCTCAAAAAACTCAAACTTACAACTCTATTTGTAAGTCATGTTCTCCCCTGCACAAAGACATGCTCACCAGCTCTAAAGTTTATGGTTTTCCAGATGTGAGTACTTCCTGTCACTAAGAATCTTCTCCAATAATTTCCCTACCACCAATGGAAGGCTCACTGATCTATAATTTCCTAACCTAATCATGAGACAATTTACAATGGCCAATCAACCTACCAACTGGTAGGTCTTTAGACTGTGGGGTGAAAATGGACCAGCTGGAAGAAGCCCATGCAGTCACAGGGAAAACATACAAACTCCTTAAAAACAGTGGAAGAAATTGAACCTGGGTTGATGGCATTGTAAAGAGTTATGCTAACCACTACACCACCTTATTCTCCAATAACCCTCCAAGAAAAATGGAGGGTTATGGGGTAGTGTGGGTTTAGTACTTTTTTTAAAGGATTATATGGGTCGGCACAACATGGAGGGCTGAAGGGCCCGTACTGTGCCGTATGTTCTATGTTCTATACTCTGTATGCACACCAAGGATTGTCAACTCTAATTTTTACTACTGGGTGGTCCAACCATTGTTCTGACCAGGAATTTTTTACATGGCCTGAAAACTGTGCAGCACTTTAATTGTTCTGTTTTTGTAATATGCGCATCATACAAATATAAATCACAAACCACAACGCAAATAAACGATGTTCAGCAGTCAAAACAACTGACAGGCATAATGGCAAAAATAAAATGTTTTGACTAGATGGCATCGGTGATCAGTGGGCTGATAGTTTATTAGCAATGAGCTAGCGGCTTCCATTCTGTGTTTATTGTTACAATTTATAATACTGACGTAACTTGAAACACTGACAATGTAGATATGTTGAAGCTCTAAAATGTTTCAAAGTAAGGTTTTGGTACATCCATTATTTAGACAATATATAGATTATATTCATTAACAGAATTAATTACAGGGTATTTCACAATTACATTAGCATCATTTCAAAATTATATTAACATTATATAAAATAAACTTCCAGCTGCACATCAACAAAGGCTATGTGCACAGGAATATTTCAGTTACTGTGCGGTCATGCACCCACACAACTTAGAAGGAACAGTGCTTGTGAGCTCATGCAATCCAAAGAATAATATCATCTGATGCTTGGCTGCTGGTGGAGTCACCCATGGCAGAAAGGTCAAAGGGGAGGTTCCAGACAAAGAGTGATCTAACCAGGACCTCAACAGTGGAACTGGTGGAAGATGATGAAACTCCACAATGGCTGTGAAGGTGGAGGAAGACTGCAGCAGTGATGGGCTGCCAGTTGTCTTACATTCCACGTCAATGGACTGACACTGATCTGCCAAGGACTGATCTGCCAAGTGGTGGCTGTCCTTGTTAAACAAAGTCATGCACAGTCATTCTCCATTAAGGGAATAACCCCTTGGGAGAACATCATACTCGATTCAATTGCTACTACTATGCACACCGCACACAAAACAAAGGAATCACAAAACCAACCATTCAGATTAAAGCTCCGCATTCCTTTTACATCTAGTGGTAAATGATGGCTGCAGAGTGTAGCGATGTTACGCTCATTCCACACTAACATATGGAAGCGAATGTTGGACAATATCAAACGAAAATGAGGGAAGACTCAAAGCTGCAAAAACATGGTTTTTGAGAAGAACAATGAAAAGATCATGGAAGGACAGTAATAAATAAGGAAGTGTTATGAAAAGCCAGAATAAGAAGAGAGCTGGTATTAATCAGGAACCAGCAGCTCGAATTTCTGGGACAGGTACTGAGGAAAGAGAAGCTCGAGCAGCTTGCAGTGGCGGGAAGTCTGAGGGAAGAAAAACTTGCGGTCGACAGTGTATGACATTCATGAGTTACATCAAGGGATGGACAGGCAAAAGTTTTGAAGAGCTTATTAGAAATTCTCAGATTAAGGACAGATGAAAGGCCATGATCACCCAGGTCATGCGACACAGCACATAATGATGATAGTGGTAAATGATGGTGGACAATTAAGCTGCTAAAACAGGAGAAAAAAGATTAAGACACATCCCAGTCTCAGTGACTACAGGGCCTAGCATACAAATGCTCAAAATAACACTGAACCATTCGCAGTCGTTTTTAACCAGTAACGTGGAGTGATCCATCTCAGCTTCATCTTGAAGTCCCCAAGAGTATAAAAATTAATGTTTATAGCATATTCAATTCACTTTATGGGATACAGTATTTCAGTTCTGCTGAAGGAATATTGATTAGTTTTATTAGATTTGCTTTATTAGTCACATGTACATTGAAACAATAAAATATATAATGAAATATGTTGTTTGCATCAAATCAAATTTCAATGTAAATTTATTATCAATGCATATATATGTTAACATAAACAACCCTGAGATTTATTTTCCTGTGGGCATTCTCAACAAATCTATAGAATAATAACCATTATAGAATCAATGAAAGACTAACCAACTTGGGCATTCAGCCTAACTGCAGAAACCAAAAAAACTATGCAACTACAAAAAAGAATGAAATGATCATATTAATAAATAGGTAAGCAATAAATATTGAGAACATGAGATGGAGAGTTCTTGTAAGTGAGTCCATAGGTGGTGGGAACAGTTCAGTGATGGGGCCAGTGAAGCTGAGTGAGGAAATCAGCAAGGTCATGCTGCAACTATACAGGGTACAGTTGAGGCCACACCTGGAGTACTGTGTGCAGTTCTGGTCTCTGTACTTGAGGAAGGATATACTGGCTTTGGAGGCAGTGCAGAGGAGGTTCAGCAGGTTGATTCCAGGGGTGAAGGGGTTAACCTGTGAGGTGAGAATAAGTCGCCTGGGACTATACTCTCTGGAATTCAGAAGAATGAGAGGGGATATTATAGAAACATACAAAATTTTGAAAGGGATAGATAAGATAGAAGTAGGAAAGCTGTTTCCATTGGTAGGTGAGACTAGGACTAGGGGACATTACCTCAAGATTCAGGGGAGAAGATTTAGGATGGAGATGAGGAGAAACTGTTTTTCCCAGAGAGTGGTGAATCTGTGGAATTCTCTGCCCAGGGAAGCAGTTGAGGCTTCTTCATTAAATATATTTAAGATACAGTTAGACAGGGTTTTACATAGTAGGGGAGTTAAAGGTTATTGGGGAAAGGCAGGTAGATGGAGCTGAGTTTACGGACAGACCAGCCATGATCTTATTGAATGGCGGGGCAGGCTCGATGGGCTGGATGACCTATTCCTGCTCCTATTTCTTATGTTGTTATGTAATTCCTGGGTGGGGATTGATGGGACTAGGCAGAATAATAGGTCAGCTCAGTCTAGATGAGCCAAAAGGCTTATTTCTGTGCTGCAGAGTTCTATGACTCACCTCACATTGAGTATTCTGACCATTTTAGGGCCCCTTATTTAAGAAAGGATGTGTTGATATTGGAGAGGGTCGAGAGGAGGTTCACCAGAATGAACAGGAAACAAAGGGTTAATATATGAGGAGCATTTGAAGGCTCTGGGCCTGTACTTGCTGGAGCTTAGAAGAATCGGGGCGGGGGGGCAATCTCATTAAAACGTATCGAACATTGAAAGGCCTAGACAGAGTGGATGTGAAGAGAATGTTTTCTATAGTGGGGGAGTCTACGATCAGAAGGCACATCCTCAGAGTAAATGGATGTTCCTTTACAGAGAGATGAGGAAGAATTCCTTTATCTAGAGGGTGGAGATGGCAGTGGAGGCTATGTCATTGGGTATATTTACAGGCATCCCACCTCTCCCGGAAGTTCCGGGAGTCTCCTGCATATTGATAGCGGCTCCCTGACGCCTGCAAGTTACATACGATATCCCGGAAATCAGTTTTTTTGAGAGTGAGTGAGCGAGAGGGAGAGAGAGAGCGAGAGAGAGAGAGAGAGAGAGAGAGAGAGAGACAGAGAGAGAGAGAGAGAGAGAGAGAGAGAGAGAGAGAGCGAGTGACATACGTAGCAAGAAAGTGACAGAGACAGCATCCTGATTGGTCTCTCTTTGTGCTAGGTAGACCTATCAGTTTTCTCTGTGGGCGGGCTTTACAGTCGACCTCTCTCTCTCTTTCATTGTCCATCAGTTCAGTTTCATGTCCTGCAGTGCCATGGCGGAGTGTTCCAAAAAAAGAAAATATAAAACGTTCTTCACCCCAGACTACACTAAAAGTGTACCCCTGCCTAATAGAGCAGATTTTGACTTTGGCAGAGAGATTTCCAAAAGTGATCAAGGCATATGCAAGAGAACAGCTCCACTTGGAAGTCCTGGATTATGTCTCAACTGACCTTGAAGAACTGGTGCCAAACTACAAGAGTTTGCCAGTTGACGAGTTCTGGGGGAAGCTGTCCAAAGTAAAATCTGTGAGCACAGGGCAGTAGAGATTCAAAGAGCTCTGCCAGTTGATGAAGCTACTTTTGGTGCTGCCAAATTCTAATTGTGATGTAGAAAGGGCATTCAGCATGGTGCATCACATTAAGACAGAATTCAGAAGTCAGCTGTCTCACAAAACACTTGTGAATCTGATGTCTTGCAAAATTAACAAATTCATTGACACAGACTGCTGTGAGGTTGAGACTTCTGGCAAAATGCTCAAATCTGCCAAGCAAGCCATGTCACAGTACAAGGAAAGTTTGAAAAAGAAATAGAAAAACTATTTGCATTAGCATTTAGCTGTTAGCAGTGAGATTGCCAACAAAATACTCAACAAGGAATATGTGTGTGTGTGTGTGTGTGTGTGTCTGTGTAAATAGTTTCAATATGTGATCAAATAAATTGTTGTGTGTTCTTTCATAATCAAATGTCCTGTATACATATGCCCTTGGAGGTTGACCGGGGGCTGGGGGAAGAGGTTGATAGGTTCTTGATAAGTCAGGTTGTCAAAGGTTACAGGAAGAAGGCAGGAGAATGTGGTTAAGATGAATAATAGATCAGCCATGATGAAAGGGCAGAGCAGACTCAGTGGGTTGAATGGCCAAATTCTGCTCCTATGTGTTATGGTCCTGTGGACCAATGGCTGAATGTTCCACATAATCTGCAGTTTGATCTGTCTGTGGAGTGATTGTTTTCTGCACATCCACGTAATCGTTTACACCTCCTGTACAGCGTTCTTTCAGTATATTTTTCATTCTCTTCTGCCTTTATTGTTTCAGCCCTGCTTCGATTTTCAGGGCTGAATGGGTAATGGCTGTTTGAGAAAGCAGGAATTTTGTCTGTCTTCCTGCTGCTTGCTGTGTTCTGGCCTGTTCTCTAACCAGGTCCTCAAAGTTTTCTCTGCAACCACAGAGGAATTGGCCCTCTCAACTTTCATTCCTTTCCTTGAATTTTCATTCAAGCTTTGTAATGAAATTAGTTCCTTAAGATTGTCATAGCTGACGGGAGATATTGGGCATTGATACCTATTAAATGCTGCCAATAGCTTGCATCTCAAATCACCTTTGACAACCAGGTCCAGGTCCTGGCCTTCACGTGTGGCTTAGCTATTAAACCCGGTTTCTACTGACAGGAGAAGGGGCAAAGGTGTTTTACTGCCACCTTGAAGCCAGTCTTTTCAAGCAGGTGGGGCTTGTCATCGATGGCTGGCATCTCATCTAGGAGAAGGAAAATGCTGGTCTCAAATCTCTGCCGCCTTGAAGCTACACCCACTCCACGGGGGAGGCTTCAGGAGTAAACCCCGAGGGAAAAGTCAGGAGCTAGAGCCCCTAAAGCTGTCCTGTGTTGAGTTCAACTCAGCCGGGTAAATCCTGAGATGTGGCTGGTGCCAAAATGGATCAGTATCTGCCCTTCCTTCAGATTCACCAGCTGCACGGAGAGGTGGAGCCTGCTACATAGGAAAGCTTGCTCTCCATATCGGACTTCCCTGGCTCGCGTATCACGTAGACAGTTAGGACACGACTTCCATGAACAGAGGCCCTTCACTGTGAGGAAATCAAAGGGCTACTCTGATTTCTGCATCGTGGTTTGAAAATGATCATTCAATTTCAGTTCAACACGTGCACTGAATTTTTCGAAAGCTTTGAAAGTGACCAGTCCTTTCCCTCCAATCCAGAAAGTTAAAAAGATTAGGTTTATCAAAAATGACACATGTACGTCAGAAGATCGAAACACACAGTGAAATGTGCTGTTTTACGTCGATGAGCAACACAGTCTGAGAAAGTACTAGGGGCAGCCCACAAATGTTGGCCCGCTTCCGGCACCATTATAGCAAGCCCCCATGTTACCCACCCTATCCCTGGAGTGTGAGAGAAAACCGGAGCACCCAGTGGAAACCCATACGCTCATGGGGAGAACATACACACTCCTTATAAACAGTAGTGAGAACTGAACCTTGGTTAGTGACACTGTAAAACATTACAGTAACCGCTCCTGTGACCCCCCGCAGTTACACAGCTGACCTCTATTTCAAAGTTCATGCATTTTAGAAATCCGTCGAACACCAATTTATATTGGTATTTAGATTTTTTTTATGCCCCCACAACGCTGTCAGCTTTGCAGTTCATTTTGCATTCAAACGGTACATTCGTCCCAGCCTCCCCTCACAATTCCCATCAGAATATGCAGTCACCACGAGTTAATGTTTTTCTCACAGTTTTTTTAGAGTTGAATTCAACAAGAATGAATAATGTGGAGTGGAAGTTTGCTCACTAGACTGCTGCTACCATATTACCCTGTTTCTTAATTACATTTTAAAATCTATGGTTTACATCATGGTTTATTTTCAGACTACAGGCATGCATTTCCAAGACATGTAATGTGTGTTTACTGTGCAAAATATAGCACACTTGTGACTGATGTGCTATCATTAGTACAAATAGTGTATTTCCATCTATAATGTTACAGACCCCTATTTTAGCATAAGACTTAGAGTCAAAGAAGACCGTAGCTCAGAAACTGGCCCTTCAGCTCATGCAGACTGTGCCAAAATATCTATCTGCCTTGTCCCATCCATCTGTACCTGGACCATAGCCCCCTAAAACTCTCCTGTCCATGTACCTACCCAAATTTCTGTTAAATAGTGACATTGAAGAGATTCTCCAGATGCTGAAAATCCAGGGCAATGGACACAAGATGCTGGGGGAACTCAGCAGGTCAGGCAGCATCTATGGAGAGGAATAAACAGTTGACATTTTGGACTGAGACCCTTCATCAGGACACTTTCTTACTCTTGGAATCACCGTCCCATGGGTGATCAAGGCAAATTCCCAATGACCTTAGCATTGAAATATACAATCAGTGGCCATTTAATTAGGTAAGGGAAGGAAGCCAGTGTGGTCTTCTGCTGTTGTAGTCCATCCACCTCAAGGTTCAATGCGCTGTTCATTCAGGGTTGGTGTTCTGTACACACTATTGTTACGCCTAGTTATTTGAGTTACTGTCGTCTTCCTGTCAAATTGAACCAATCTGGCCATTCTCCTCTGACCTCTCTCATTAACAAGGCATTTTAGCCCAGAGAACTGCTGCTCACTAGATGTTTTTTGTTTCTCACACCATTATCTGTAAACTCCAGAGACTGTTGTGCATGGAAATCCCAGGAGATCAGCAGTTTCTGTGATACTACCTCATCTGTGGGCAAAGTCACTTTGGTCGCATTTTTCCCCCTTGCTAATATTTGGTCTGAACACCAACTGAACTGCTTGACCATGTCTACATGCCTTTATGCATTGAGTTGCAGCCACATCATTGGCTGGTTAGATACTTGCATTAATAAGCAGGTGCATAGGTGCACCTAATAACGTGGCCATTGAGTGTATTCTACTCTTGGAACCACTGTCCCGTGAGACAAATTCCTAAAGAACATAGCAACCATGAAATATATAGTTCTACGTTAAATTTTTATTGCTACGTTCATTGCCAGCTGCCACTGAAACACACTGGCTGTTATAGTAAGGGTTATTAATATCTACACATAAGTGTACACTTCATCTTTTAGAAGGAAAGCTTCCTCCGGCTGGTTATAGTTGTGTATTTAATGTATCAGTTATATTTGAGTAATCTTGTATGATAACATTCTTGATCTTTCAATAATTTATTATGGGTTATGTACAAATGCATCAATAATATACAGCATCATGCTACCATGAGATATGTAAACAGCTTGCTTAAAAGTAAACTTGACATCAGACTCACATCCTGGAGTCTTATGTCTTCCTTTGAATTACTTCAATGTTTTGAAGTTATCTCACAAAAATAACCTGTCACTCATAATACTATGCAAGTGTAAGTGGAGACAGGATCAGGTTCAGATGTAAGACCTTACTCGGAAAAGTAGACATCAAACTTCATAGCCAAGCTTACATGTGAAGAATTAGTGTTTGAACTACTTATTGGATGTGAATGAAATAGTAATAGAATTAGGCTAAGACTAGGGAACACAAACTAATCCTCATAGAGGGATCAGAAATGCAGAGAGTGAGACATTTCAAGTTCCTGAATGTCAAGATCTCTGAGGATCTAACCTGGTTCCAACATATCGGTGCATCTAGAGAGAAGGCAAGACAGCAGCTATATTACATTAGGAGTTTGAGGAGATTTGGTTTGTCACCTAAAACACTCGACAACT
Source organism: Hypanus sabinus (assembly GCF_030144855.1). Classification (NCBI taxonomy): domain Eukaryota; kingdom Metazoa; phylum Chordata; class Chondrichthyes; order Myliobatiformes; family Dasyatidae; genus Hypanus; species Hypanus sabinus. The sequence continues at coordinate 200,573,732 of NC_082706.1, forward strand.
TCTGCAGATGTACTGTGGAGAGTATTCTAACTGGCTGTATGAATGTCTGGTATGCGGGGTGGGGAGCAGGCTGTGGCTCTGTACAGGATTGAAGAGCTGCAGAAAACTGTAAACTCAGTCAGCTCCATCATGGGTACCAGCCTCTTTAGTATGCAGGACATCTTCAGAAAGCGATGCCCATGACAACATAGATTGCCCACCATACTTGACAGAACAACACAGAGCACAACAAACAACAATGAATCAAGCCCTATTCCTCACCCCCACCCACCCACCCATCCACATACACAGTCCCCTAACCCCAGGACAAACTGTCTTTGGCCTCTGGCCTCCAGTGGACTAATAGATTTGTAAACCTTATTGTGGACCAGGCTGCATTATTGTCTGCTTTGGTTGGTGGGGGGGGGGGGGGGAATACTGCATAGGATGACATAAGCTGCAGAGAGTCGTAAACTGTCAGCTCCACCATGAGCTCTAGCCACAGGACATCTGCAAGGAGTGATGCCTCAAAAAGGCAGCATCCATTAGTAAGGAACCCTATCACTCAGGTCATGCCTCGTTCTCATTGCTACCATCAGGAAAGAGGTACAGAGGTGTGAAGACACACATTTAATGATTCAGGAACAGCTTCTTCCCTCTGCTATCAGATTTCTGAAAAAACATTGAATCCATGAACACTACCTCACTACTTTTTTATTTCAGCTTTTGCACTACTTATTTAATTTAACTATTTTAGATTCAAAGAACATTTATTATCCCAATAACTTGAATAACCCAAATTAAAATAAAAGAATGAGCAAAGCTGCTGTGCAGAGAAAGAGAGAAAAAAAAAACACAAATCATGCAAACAATAGATCGAAGATGCATTTATTAAGGTATGCAAACTTGAGATGAGCTTGCTCACAGGTAGCCACAAAGCAAGAAACCTGAAAGAGCCCAATTTAAAGAAAGATTAAAAATTAAAATAAAAGGCCAACACTCAATGTACAAAAGAAAGAAAAAAAATCATGCAAACAACCAATTGAAGGGAACAACAGCATTCCGAGCCAAAATTGAGTCATTGGATCTGAATCCTGGAGCAGCTCAAACTAGACCCGAACCCCCACTCCCAGTTTGTCATCCCAACGGAGCAAAAAACACACACAGCAACCGAATCATTTCACAGCCTTGGAACCACGGAGGAGGAATGAACGTTTCCAGGACGGCGAGTGGAATCAGCCCGACTCTCACTTCCATTCCTGACACTTCGGCTTCCAGTCTATCTGAGCCGGAGTTTAAATTCTCCAAGCACCAGGTAGTGCCACGATCCATGTGGGCCGCTTGCCCTGAAGCCATTCTCGATCTCACCAAATCGGCTTGGTGCTTGGAGAGATGCAACCTCGCACCCGCCTTAGGCAGACAGGCATCGAAATTCCTCTCCAAATCCATCACTGCATCTCTGGGAGTGATCCCACCAACTCCATCTGCAACCATGACTCAAACACATAGCGGCTTGCAATGCCCCAGCTTGGCTCATCCCCTGAACCAGCCTCGCCTCCGCCTGCCTCCTCACTGTAACCTGCTGTGTAGTCCACCGTAACCTGCTGCAGAAAAGAGGTTTTGTAGCGCCTCATTTCCTAGCGTATCCGAACCGACTCACAATTAGATAGCCTACGGGGGTTTGCGAGCACAGAGCTTTGGAGCCTCTTCGCCATGGGGGGCCGGTTGACAGAGGCTTAAAAGTGAGGCTGATTCATTTCCTAGCGTATCCGAACCGACTCACAATTAGATAGCCTACGGGGGTTTGCGAGCACAGAGCTTTGGAGCCTCTTCGCCATGGGGGGCCGGTTGACAGAGGCTTAAAAGTGAGGCTGAAGTTTTGGAATAAAGTTTTTCCTTCGACTGCAGTTACCGACTCCGTGTCGTAATTTTAGCGCTGCTTGTAGCACACCGCTACAATTGGTGACCCCGACGGTCCAAACGATTTTTGGACCAGAAATGACCGACGCCGCCTCTGTTCATGCGGTTTCGTTGAAACCTCCGGGTTTCTGGACACAGCGCCCGGACCTATGGTTCCAGCAAGCCGAAGCCCAATTCCACGTTCGCCGGATCACCTCAGAAGACACCCGCTACTACTACGTGGTGGGCTCCCTCGACCAGGACACAGCGGCCCAGGTCGCGGAGTTCGTACAGTCGCCCCCGGCAGACGGCAAGTACACGGAATTCAAAGCCCTGCTCCTCAGGACTTTCGGACTCTCACGGCGCGAGCGGGCTGCCCGTTTACTGCACCTGGATGGCTTGGGCGACAGACCTCCATCGGCTTTAATGAATGAGATGTTGTCTCTGGCCGAGGGACACACAGGCCTCATGTTTGAGCAGGCATTCCTGGAGCAGCTGCCCGAGGACATACGCCTGCTGCTGTCCGACGCGGATTTCAGTGACCCCCGGAAGGTGGCAGCCCGGGCGGACTTGCTGTGGAACGCCAAAAAGGTGAGCGGGGCGTCCATCGCACAGATCTCCCAGCCACGCTCCCGGCAGCAAACCAGTCCAGGCCCGGCCGCAGAGCCCACTAACCCCCGGCCCAATGACCACCGGTGCTTCTACCACCAGCGGTGGGGCGCAGAAGCCCGCTGTTGCCGCCCGCCCTGCAAGTTCCCGGGAAACGCCAGGGCCAGCCGCCGCTGATGGCTACGGCGGCTGGCCATCGGGATAGCCTCCTGTATGTGTGGGATAGAAGGTCGGGACGCCGGTTTTTGGTCGATACTGGGGCTGAGATCAGCGTTTTACCTCCGACGAGTTACCACACCCGCAGCAGGGCACCGGGTCCCCCCCTGAGGGCCGTGAATGGCAGCACAGTAAGGACCTATGGCACCCGTCAGGTGCAGCTACTGTTCGGCCCCAGCCAGTTCACGTGGGATTTCACACTGGCCGCCGTAGCCCAACCGCTTCTGGGTGCGGATTTTTTGCGAGCTCTCAGCCTACTGGTCGACCTGCCCAGGAAGAGACTGGTACACGCCGAGACCTTTCAGACGTTCTCCCTGGGCGCGGCCCAGTTGCCAGCCCCTCACCTCGGCTCCATCACGCTGTCCGACAACGATTTCACCAGGGTCCTGGCAGAGTTCCCATCGGTTCTGGCACCGCAGTTCACAGCAGCCATGCCCAGGCACGGCGTACAGCACCACATCCCGACACAGGGACCACCCCTCCATGCCCGTGCTCGGCGGCTTCCCCCGGACAAGCTCCGACTGGCGAAGGAGGAGTTCCAGAGAATGGAGGAATTGGGGATCATCCGGCGGTCCGACAGCCCCTGGGCTTCCCCCCTGCACATGGTGCCCAAAGCGACGGGGGGCTGGAGACCGTGCGGCGACTACCGCAGGCTGAACGAGGCTACCACACCGGACCGCTACCCTGTGCCGCACATTCAGGACTTTGCGGCAAACCTGCACGGCGCCCGGATCTTCTCCAAGGTCGACCTTGTCCGAGGGTACCATCAAATCCCGATGCATCCTGACGACGTCCCCAAAACGGCTCTCATCACCCCGTTTGGCCTCTTCGAGTTCCTCCGCATGCCGTTCGGCCTGAAGAATGCCGCACAGACGTTCCAGCAGTTAATGAACGCGGTGGGACGGGACCTGGACTTCGCGTTCATCTATTTGGATGACATCCTCATAGCCAGCGGCAGTCGTCAGGAGCATCTGTCCCACCTCCGTCAACTCTGCGCCCGACTGAGTGAGTACGGTCTTACCATCAACCCTGCCAAATGCCAGTTCGGACTTGATACCATTGACTTCCTGGGCCACAGGATTACTAAAGACGGGGCAACCCCTCTGCCCGCTAAGGTAGATGCGGTCCGCCACTTCCCCCGACCCACCACGATCAAAGGCCTTCAGGAATTCGTAGGTATGGTCAATTTCTACCGCCGCTTCCTCCCTTCAGCTGCCCGGATCATGCGCCCCCTGTTCGCCCTGATGTCGGGTCCGAGCAAGAACATTACCTGGGACGAGGAGTCCGCCGCCGCTTTCGTTCAAACGAAGGAAGCTTTGGCTGACGCCGCAATGCTAGTACATCCCAGAATGGACACTGCCTACCACCCACAGTCGAACGGGCTAGTGGAGCGTTTCCACCGTCACCTGAAGTCGGCCCTCATGGCCCGCCTGCGAGGAGCCAACTGGGCGGACGAGCTTCCCTGGGTCCTTCTCGGCATCCGCACAGCGCCCAAGGACGACCTGCACGCCTCGTCGGCCGAGTTGGTATACGGCGCGCCCCTGGCCGTCCCCGGGGAGTTCCTACCAGCCCCGAGGGGGCAAGAGGAAGAACCCGCTGCAGTCCTGGGCAGACTTCGCGAGAAGCTCGGTAACCTGGCCCCCATACCCACTTCACAGCATGGGCTGCACCCGACCTGCGTACCCAAAGACCTACGGAACTGTAAGTTTGTGTTTGTACGAAGGGGCGGGCATCGGCCACCGCTGCAGCGGCCATACGAGGGGCCGTTTACGGTGCTCCGGAACAACGTGCTGGACGTTGGGGGGAAGGAGGAGGTTTTCACGGTGGACCGCCTCAAGCCAGCCCATGTGGACCTGGCGCAACCGGCCGAGTTTCCGGCGCCTCGGCGCAGAGGCCGACCTCCCAAGCAGGTTCTGGCCCAGGCTGTGGACATTGGGGGGTGTATCGCCGGTTCTGGTGGGGGGCTTATGTAGCGCCTCATTTCCTAGCGTATCCGAACCGACTCACAATTAGATAGCCTACGGGGGTTTGCGAGCACAGAGCTTTGGAGCCTCTTCGCCATGGGGGGCCGGTTGACAGAGGCTTAAAAGTGAGGCTGAAGTTTTGGAATAAAGTTTTTTCCTTCGACTGCAGTTACCGACTCCGTGTCGTAATTTTAGCGCTGCTTGTAGCACACCGCTACAGTTTTAAGCAATGCTTAATTTAGTCAAATCTCTTGCCTTATTAACTACCTGTAAGCTGTCACATCTTCATAGTGCCATCTTAAACTTATACTTAATTGCATTCAGTTTTTTTCTCTACTATTGTGTATTATATTGTACTGTTTGTGCAAAATCAACAAATTTCACCATGTATGCTGGGGATACTAAACCTGCTTCTGTTTCTGATCTTTAATATAATCACTGTATATGATTACAGAATAGGAATTGAGGCTTAAATTTGTCCAGTTCTGCAGGGGAAGTACTGTATTTTACGACTCTATGACTTTAGGAGTTCCAGATAAAGCAGATCAAAATAAAAATGACACTAGTTGGCAAGCTTCTTTTTCTTTCTTTTTATGGAAAACACACCAAAGTTACAGTTCAGATTAGTGAAAATCTGACCACAATCCTGATTTCCACACAGATATGTTAGTGCTTCATGCTTAATCAAAACAATACAAAATACTTACACAAGAGAATTTACAAATGCTGGAGACCCAGAGTAACACACACACACACACACACACACACACACACACACACACACACACACACACACACACACACACACACACAAACACACACACACACACACACACACACACACACACACACACACACACACACACACACACACAGACACACACACACACACACACACACACACAAAATACTGGAGGAACTCAGCAGGTCAGCCAGCATCTGTGTAAAGTCATGAACAATTCCCATTTTGGGCCAAGACACTTTACTCCTCTTCATTGTTGCTGCCTGACTTGCTGAGTTCCTCCAGCATTTTGTGTCTGTTACCAAACAAGGTAATTCTAACATCCATTGCATTCTGCTAGATTTAGCATGGAGTGGATGGGCCGAAGGACCTTTTTCAGTGCTGTAGTTCTCTATGGTTCTGAGTGAGACCTCCTTCAGTCAAGGTGGACAATGGATGTTGCATCCTAGCAAAGTGTGAAAGCCTGAGCAGTACCTCAAATAGCCTCTGACAACCAAATCCAGCTTCTGGCCTTCAAGATGAAGCCACACTCAGGTTGGAGGAACAACAACTTATATACCGTCTAGGTAGCCTCCAACCTGATGGCATGAACATTGACTTCTCTAACTTCTGTTAATGCCCCTCCTCCCCTTCTTATCTCATCCCTGATATATTTAGTTTTGCCCCCCCTTTTTTTCTCTCTCTGCCTATCACTCTGCCTGTTCTCCATCTCCCTCTGGTGCTCCCCTTCCCCCTTTTTGGAGAGCAAGCTGTTGTCCATGTAGCCAGCTAAACACTCTCCATTCATCCGATAAACCCCAAAGAACGGCAGGGACTGATACAGTTTGGCATCAGCAGGGGATCCATCTCTGGACTTTTCCTTATGGGCTACTTCCGGAGCCTTCCCCGTGAGGGATATAGCCATGAGACTGCAGAAGTTTAAGATCAGATTTGTCTTCTCCTAGATGAACTGCCAACTATGGCTGAAAAGCCCCACCTGCTCGAAGCATCAGTAGAAACAGTCCTGCTAGGTTTAGTAGCTAAACCACACATAAAGGCCAGGAAACACACACAAAATGCTGGTGGAACACAGCAGGCCAGGCAGCATCTATAAGGTGAAGCACTGTCGATGTTTTGGGCTGAGACCCTTCGTCAGGACTAACTGAAAGGAAAGATAGTAAGAGATTTGAAAGTAGGAGGGGGAGGGGGAAATGCGAAATGATAGGAGAAGACCGGAGGGGGTGGGGTGAAACTGAGAGCTGGAAAAGTGATTGGCAAAAGGGATACAGAGCTGGAGAAGAGAAAGGATCATGGGACGGGAGGCCTAGGGAGAAAGAAAGGGGGAAGGGGAGCACCAGAGGGAGATGGAGAACAGGCAGAGTGATGGGCAGAGAGAGAAAAAAAGGGGGGGCAAAACTAAATATATCAGGGATGAGATAAGAAGGGGAGGAGGGGCATTAACAGAAGTTAGAGAAGTCAATGTTCATGCCATCAGGTTGGAGGCTACCTAGACGGTATATAAGTTGTTGTTCCTCCAACCTGAGTGTGGCTTCATCTTGAAGGCCAGAAGCTGGATTTGGTTGTCAGAGGCTATTTGAGGTGCACATCATTGGGAGCTTTTAATAGGTGGTGGGAGCTTGTCCCCATTACCACCCCTGGCTATAACGTGATTCAATAACTAATATATTGCTCTCAATATACCGTGAAATAGGTTATCTTAAGAAAGACAATATATGTGTAGACAGGAGAGACCATCTGATAATTTACTTGAATATTAAAATTCGATCATGTGCTAGTTTTCCAGCAACTTACAGTTAAATTAGTGTTGTCTTTTAAATGATAGGGCTAACAGTAGTTATCCAGGACATGAAGAGGTGATGGATGCATTTGGAAGAAAGAACAGGCTCTGTTTAAAAATGCTTGGAATGTGAACTGGTAACTTTACAGGGAGCTCTGGCTACTCTTTCAGGGATGCTTCTGGTCACACAAAGTGTTCTTAAATGGGTAAATGGGTCAGTAAGGAAATTGGCAGAATATGATTATATATGCATTACTTTGCTCTACAGATTTCCTGGTAGCTACTCTGGTGGAAGTAGTACATGGGAAAATCAATAAGAAAATGAATAACCGTGATTTACTACTAATGTCAGACATTGCACTCAGGGAAGATTTCATTTGCATTGTTTTATTGATGTAGGGTATTTTAAAGTGTTGGCATATGAAAATACTGTCTTTGGCAGCCAGAAGAGGTTTAGTGCTATCAAATTAATATCTGTAAAGTAATTTCAATATTTTCTGACTGGTTTCTTTCTACGTCTGAAAGAAGCATGGCCACGAGAAAGCAGCACCCATCGTCAGGGAACCCCACCATCCAGGCCATGCTCTCTTCTTGCTGCTGCCATCAGAAAGGAGGTATAAAAGCCTCAGGTCCCACGCCACCAGGTTCAGGGACAGTTACTACCCCTCAACTACCAGGAAGGAAGTACAAAAGCCTCAGGTCCCACGCCACCAGGTTCAGGGACAGTTACTACCCCTCAACTACCAGGAAGGAAGTACAAAAGCCTCAGGTCCCACACCACCAGGTTCAGGGACAGTTACTACCCCTCAACTACCAGGAAGGAAGTACAAAAGCCTCAGGTCCCACACCACCAGGTTCAGGGACAGTTACTACCCCTCAACTATCAGGAAGGAGGTATAAAAGCCTCAGGTCCCACACCACCAGGTTCAGGGACAGTTACTACCCCTCAACTACCAGGAAGGAAGTACAAAAGCCTCAGGTCCCACACCACCAGGTTCAGGGACAGTTACTACCCCTCAACTATCAGGAAGGAGGTATAAAAGCCTCAGGTCCCACACCACCAGGTTCAGGGACAGTTACTACCCCTCAACTATCAGGAAGGAGGTATAAAAGCCTCAGGTCCTACACCACCAGGTTCAGGGACAGTTACCACCCCTCAACTATCAGGAAGGAGGTATAAAAGCCTTAGGTCCCACACCACCAGGTTCAGGGACAGTTACTACACTTCAAACATCAGGCTCTTGAACCAAAGTGGACAAGTTCACTCACCACAACACTGAGCTGATTGCTGAGCACAATCTATGGACTCACTTTCAAGGATTCCACTACTCATGTTCTCAGAATTTATTTATTTATTTTTCTATTTCTTTAGTTGTTTGTTTGTTGGTATTTGCACAGTTTGCATTTTTTTTACATTGTTTGCTTGTCAGTCTTTGTTTGTGTGTAGTTTCTCATTGGTCAGATCATAAGACATATGAGCAAGATTAGGCCATTTGGCCCAACAAGTCTGCGCCCGCCATTTCATCATGGCTGATCCAATTTCCCTCTCAGCCCCAATCTCCTGCCGTTCACTCTATCAAGGCCTTTCAGCATTCAATAGATTTCAATGAGGTCATCGCTTACTTTCCATCAGAAATAACTACATTAGTTCCTGTGTATGTAAAGGCATGTCATTCACAATCATTGACACATGAAATAGTTAAAGGAAAAGGTTTTGACTTACATGCTGTTAATTATTGTACTTCTTTAAATAATTAAAGACTCTCTGACTGGAGTCCTGTGACTAGTGGTGTGTCACAGGGATCGACCCTGGGTCTATTGTTATTTGTCATCTCTATCAACGACCTGGGTAATAATATGTTAAACTGGCTCAGCAAATTTGTGGATGACACCGAAATTGGGTGTGTAATGAACGGCGAGGAAGACTAGCAAAACTTGTGGTGGGATCTGGACCAGCTGGAATATTGGGCTGGACGTTGGCAGATGGAATTTAACGCAGACAAGTGTGAGGAGTTGCACTACCAACCGAGATAGGTTTTACAAGGTGTGTGGTAGGGCACTGAGGAGTAGAACATATGAGAATATAGATCCATAATTCCTTCAAAGTGGTGTCCTCTGTGGTAGAAATGGCTAAATCTAGTGTATGATGGGATACCTGACCACTCAGCAGTAGCTGGATGTGAGACTGCTGCGGCAAGTCGAGAATAACATTGACTGACAGGCACAGTGCCAGAAATTCAAATAAACAAGGTAAGTCCCTGGAACTAGGAGGTGGTAAATCATGAGTCCTGATAAAGATTCAAAGATTCAAAAACTTTATTGTCATTCTAACCGTACATCAGCTCTGCAGGGCAGAGTGAGACAGCGTTTCCCAGGAGCAGTACAATCGTAACATAACAAATGCAACACTAAATAATAAACAATAAATAGTAAAACACAACAGCCATATGTCAGTTAAAAACAAGTTATAAGTGTCCAGTGCAAGTTAAAAGTGTCCGAAAACAGGAAATGAAGAGGACCATTACACTCGTACTCTGAGATAATTGATGTCTTTTAAGTGATTGATCATGTCATGACTGTGGGGATGCTGAACCAGGTCATGTGAAGTTGTTTGCCTTGCTGTTTAATATGAGCTCTGTATAACCTAAAAATTGACGATCTGGTGGCGGTGGAGACTGCTGCAGACTCTCCACGACATCATGTTAATAAACTCATAAAACAAAACTCGAAGACGCTCTGGTGTTCTAGTATTTCTATAACAGAATCATCCTCATTATGACATAGGTGACCGTGGTTTTACCACTATAATTGCTGTCGGCAAATCTTTACTACAGAAGTGGTTTGCCGTTTCCTTCTTCTGGGCAGTGTCTTTACAAAATAGGTGACCTCAGCCATTATCAGTGCTCTCCACAGATTGTCTGCCTGATACCAGTTGTCGCCATAACTGCGTCTTGTGATATGCACCAGCTGCTTGTGCGACCATTCATCACCTGCTCCCATGGATTCACATGACCCTGATCGGGCGGGGAGCAGTGGTGGCGCTAAGCAGGTGCTACACCTTGCCCAAGGGTGTCCTGCAGGCTAACGGAGGGAAGGAGTACCTTACACTTCCTTTGGTAAAGACTTATCTCCACCCTGTCACCCGATGCCAATATATTGCTCACATAAGGACATATGCAAAAATCTATCCAACTTCGTCTCAAATATATTTATTGAGGTAGCCTCCTCTGCTCACAAAAGGAGGTGGTCCACCAACCTCCCTTTGCTCAATAACCTTTTGCAGGGTACCTTATTAATAGCCTTCAGGAAGTCCAAATGCATTTCAGCTTGTTTGGCCATAACTACTTATCAGAACAGAACCTCAAAAATCTACACACGACCTCATAACCCAGACAAATCTATGCTGAATTGTTCCAAGCTTATTATCATGTGCACATTTACCACTTCCTTAATAGTAGATAGCAACTTTCCTACTAATATTAGATTAACTGCTGTGTATTTCACTAATTGCACCCTCCTTCCTTTCTTAAATACTAGGAGATTTATCAGTTTTCAATTTCATTATATTCTCCATTTTGGTTTAGTTTTGATAATTTCTTTAAGCTCCTTATTCATTCTAAATTTGCTCTGTACTCTTTCTGGGACATTGTTTGTGCCTTCTTCCATTCAGAAGATAGAGCACTAAAGCACAGTGCAGCCCCTATTATTGAGGGAAATTACAGGAAAGATAATATAATAGTTAGAAGATTGGCTGACAGGCAGGAGGCAAAGTGTGGGAATAAAGAAGGTCTTTTCTGGTTGGCTGCCAACACTAGTGGTGTTCTGCAGGGGTCAGTGTTGGGACCACTTCTTTTCATGTTACATGGCAATGACTTGGATGACAGAATTGATGGCTTTGTGGCAAAGTTCTATTTATTATTTTGTTTGTTTATTTATTGAGAATTAGTGCAGAAAGGCCCTTCTGACCCTTTGAACCATGTCACCCACCAATTTAACCCTAGCTTAATCATGGTACAATTTACAATAACCAATTAACGTACCAACTGATACATCTTTGGACTGTGGGAGGAAACCAGACAACCTGGAGGAAACCTGGTGGTCACAGGGAGAACATACAAGCTCCTTACGGGCAGCAGCAGGAATTGAATCTGAGTCTCTAGTATTGTAAAACATTGTGCTAACCACTACATGACCGTGCAGTTGATACAAGGATAGTTGGAGGAGCAAGTAGTATTGAGGAAGCAGGGAGTCTAGAGAAAGACTTAGGCCTTAGATAGATTGGGGGAATGGGGAAAGAAGGGACAGATGGGATATGGTGCATAGAATTGTATGGTCATACATCTTGATAGTAGGAATAAAGGCATAGATTCTTTTCTAAGTGGGGAGAAAATTGAAAAATCAGAGGTGCAAAGGGATTAGGGAGGCCTAAAGGTTAATTTACAGGCTCAGTTGATGGTAAGGAAGGTAAATGAAATGTTAGCATTCATTTTTAGAGGATTGGTCGATAAAATGCTGAGGCTTTATCAGGTGTTGGATAGAACACACTTGTCCTGGAGTATTGTGAGCAGTTTTGTGCCCTATCTAAGAAAAGATGTACTGGCATTGAAGAGGGTCTAACGAGACTGATTCTGAGAATGAAACGGCTAACGTATGAGAAGCGTTTGATGGTTTTGGCCCTGAATTCGCTGGAGTTTTTAAGTATGGGAGGGAGGAGTCTCATTGAAACCTGATGAATATTGTAAAGCCTAGACAGAATGGATATGGAGAGGATGTTTCCTACATTGAGAGAGTCAATGACCAGAGGGTACAACTTCAGAAGGAAAAGGCGACCGTATGGAAAGGAGAAGAGGAAGAATTTCATTCACCAGAAGGTGATGAGTCTGTGGAACCAATTGCCACAAACAGCTGTAAAGGCCAAATCATTGGGTATATTTAAAGCAGAGGTTGATAGGTTCTTGATTAGTAAGTACATCAAATGTTATGGAGAGAAGGCAGGAAAATGGGGTTGAGAAGGATAATAAATCAGCCATGATGAAATAGTGGAACAGACCCAATGGGCTGAATGTCCTAATTCTGGTCCTATGTTTATGGTCTGATCATCTCTTGGAATGGCCACAGGGATGTTCTGTACTGTCTGTCTATTTCCTTTCCCTCTCTCAACAGTCTTCCACCTCCTACATCTACATAGGACTACCTTCCTATAGCTCCATTTCCTCCTCGTTCTTCTGTATGAGACATAACTCCAGCAGCTCCGGTTCTGTAACACGGTCTGTAAGGAGCTGCAGCTGGATATACTTCATGCAGATGGAGTTATCAGGGACACTGGAAGTCTCCCCAAACTCCTGTATCAGACATAACAACACATGACTGACTCTGAACCTATTCTCCTTTCTCTTGCCACGGCAAACATTTGTTTAATATTTAATTACACTTCCACCTACCTACTTTTATTCCATCCAAACTACCTGCATTATAGACAGCTGCTATATTGCATCAGATGTTCGCGGGAGATTTGGCGTGTCACCAAAGACTAGCAAATTTCTCCGTGGAGAACATTCCAACTGGTTGCATCACTGTCTGAATGGAGGCTCCAATGCACAGGATCGGAAAAAGCCGCAGTGAGCCGTAAATGTCTTCAAAAGGCTCAACAGTCCTCATGAAGGAATCTCATAATCCAAGATACACCCTCTTTGCATTACCAGCATCAGAGAGGAGGTACAGGAATCTGAAGACACACACTCAGCGTTTTAGAAACAACTTTCTTCCTCCACCATCAGATTTCTGACCAGTCTCTCACTGTTTGTCTCTCTTTTTGTCCTGTTTATATTTTTATACTTTTTGGAAATTATAGTAATATATTTTTTTGCATTTTTGATTGTACCACTGCCATAAAGCACCCAATTTCTTGACAACATTATCATTATCATATCATCATATTTTGTATCGTATGACATGTGTCATCCTGGTCTTATCCATGACCATGATCGTTCTTGACAAATCTTTATGCAGGAGGAGGTTTGAATTTCCTTCTTCTAGGCAGTGTCTTTACAGGACGGTCGACCCCAGCCATTATCACTACTTTTCAAAGATTGTCTCTCTGGAGTCAGTGGTCACATAACCAGGACTTGTGATACACACCGGCTGCTCATACGACCATCCACCACCTGCTCCTATGGCTTCATGTGACCCTGTTTGGTGGGAGGGTGGAGGGGGACGAGGCAGGTGCTACACCTAGTCCAAGGGTGACCTGCAGGCTCGTGGAGGCAAGGAGTGCCCACACCTCCTTTGGTAGAGACATATCTCCATCCTGCCACCCATTTCATGATGTTGGTTAGTGATAATAAACCTGATTTCGACCCTGAAGCTTTAGTCCATCTCTTCATTGCACTTGAATGAGTTTGATGTCCTTCTGGATGGTAGCCGCTTAAGAAAGTCACACGTAACTGATCACATTTTCCAACGAAAACTCAGAGGAACACGCAATCTGAAAGTGGCAGTTGTGGCTAAGACTACACAGGTACTCGAGAGCATGAATTATCTAACCATCAACCAGGAGATATGACTTTAAGATCACTAGACGTGTGGAATTATCTGCTGTGCCTCCAGCCAATGATCTTTGTTTGTCATCTTTGCTGGCCCTTTCCTACACTGATGAGAGCAAGGAATTTCCTAATCTTTGTGGTGAGGGATTTGACCAAAGAGTCCTCTGGAATTTTTTGGCACCCCCGTGACTCTGAGCTTGAAGCAGCTTGAAAACTAATAGGAAGAGAAAACAGGCGTTTCCTAAATTTTCACAACATCATCACTTCCCAGAGCAAAGTGAAACTTACTTTCAGGCAAGCTCTAACCTGCAGATGAAATTTCCCTCTTCTAAAGCAATTCACCTCTAAAGGACTTCAGTGTGTACAGCACACCTCTTGAAAGGGAGAAGATGAGTTATGAAGAAAGATATGTTGGCTATTTCAATTCAGAATCTGGGGATGTTTTGATAATGGCTGCTTTGCATCAAATTGACAAATACTGACAAGGAGGATCCCATAATCATTTAGGTGGTTTAATTGGAGATAAAATTCAATGGGATAATTTGTTGCAACTACTCAAGAGATCCAATAAGGCGGAGGATCTGTTCTGGAACCAGCACGTAACTGTCATCACAAAGAAGGGATGACAGTTCATTTACTTCTGTAGAAGTTTGTGAAGATACAATATGTCCACCTAAAACTTTGACAGACTTCTATGGATGCAGGGGGAAGAGTTTTCCACCTGGCCTGGTATGCCCAGGAAGTGAAAGGTCTGCAGAAAATGGTGGATGCAGCCCAGTCCATCAAAACACCTCCCCATCACTGAGCACATTTACATGGAGCGCTGCCACAAGAAAACAGCATGTACCATTAAGAACCCCCCACCATCCAGCTTGTGCTCTCTTCTCTCTACCATCACTGGGCAGGTGGTATAGGAGCCTGAAGTCCCACACTGCCAGGTTCAGGAGCAGTTATTACTCTACTGCTGTCAGGCTCCTGGACCAGTATGAATAGCTTCACTCACCACCATTCCAAACTGAATTCACAACCTACAGACTCACTTTCAAGAACTCTAGAACTCATGCTTTCAGTATTATTCATTTTTTTTAAAAAAATTGCACAATTTGTCTTCCTTTGCAGATTGCTTATGTATAGATTTTCATAAATTCTGCTTAATTTCTTTATTTTCTTGTAAATGCCTGCAAGAAAATGAATCTCGAGGTAGTATATGGAGACACATGTATTTTGATAATAAATTTACTTTGACTTTGAATTTGACTTTGCCTGAGTGATATAAAATGATTGGGACGATATTGTGCGTGGCATGGGAGCAGCTACAGTTTGAGAAGCCTATTATTTATTGGCATGACAGTAATGAATATAAAAGTGCTACTTAAAACCAGACATGACTTTGCTATATTTATTCAGCCGAGATGATTTCTGTCTGATTACTAATCTTGGATATATGCAGCTGATATGCTGATGCTTTTGGATGAAGTGATGACAGAGTGGCTGCCAAACTTTGCATCTGACCTTTCCCTCCCCACTGCTCATAAAGCCCTTCACAACACTCATCTCACACACAGCAAGAAAAGATTGCAAAAGTCTGCTGTATTGTCTAAGTCTTATGCTGAAGTTATCAAATGTAATTTTATTGGTGGAAAGGACGTGTTCCCTCTCTCCTAGCGGTGACATTGAGTTGCATTTATGTTCTGACTCTAAGATTAATTATGCTGGAATATCCCTTAGTCCAACATGGAGTCCACAGATCCAATGGTTAATGTTAGGGGTCCAAGGCATAAAAAAGTTGGGAAACCCTGCCTTATAGGTTTTAAAGCTGTACATTTCAATGAAAAAACAGGGCTATTGCTTCCCTTGAAAGATTAAACCGATTAATGTTATCAACAAAACAAATTTAAAATAAGTTTATTATCAAAGTACATATATGTCACCATATATAGGACTGAGATTCATTTTCTTCTGGGAATACTCAATAAATACATAACAGAGTCATATAAATAATGGAATGAATGAAAGACTGCACCAACTTGGGCATTCGACCAGTGTGCAAAGGACAACAAATAGTACAAATGCAAGAGGAAAGACATAATAACAATAATAAATAAATAAAATTGAGAACATGAGATGAAAGGTAGTTGAAAGTGGGTCCATAGGTTGTGGGAACATTTCAATGATGGGGCAAGTGAAGTTGAGTGAAGTTATCCCCTTTGATTCAAGAGTCTGGTGGTTGAGGGGTAATTATTCCTCAACCTGGTGGCGTGAGTCCTGAGGCTCCTGTACCTTTTTCCTGACGGCAGCATGAAGAGAGCATGTTCTGGGTGGTGGAGATCCCTGATGATGGATGATGCTTTCGTATAGCTATGCTGAGTGGTGGGGAAGGCTTTACCCATGATGGACTGGGCCATATCCATTACCTTTTTGTAGGATTTTCCATTCAAGCCCTGCTTTTAAAAACTTAGCTGGAGCAAAACTCTATTAAATACGTATTTGCAAGAATATGATAAAATGAAGTTATTAGATTTAACATTGTAGAGTGGTATTCTATGTATTCTTATAGGCTGTTTCTAAATAGTCACTGAACACTACAGCACAGAAATAGGCCCTTCATCTCATCATCCATATTGAACTGTTATTCCACCTAGTCCAACATCTGGACCACACCAGTTCATACTCCTTCCATCTATTGATTTATCCAAACTTCTCTCAAATATTGCAGTCAAACTCAAACCTATCACTTCCATCACAGCTCCTTCTGCACTTGCACCACCCTTCGAGTGAAGAAGTTTCTCCTCATGCTCCACTTAAACTTTTCAGCTTTCACCCTTAACCCATGACCTCTAATTCTGATCTCACCCAACCTCAGTGGAAAACCCCTACTTGCATTTGCCCTCTCTATACCCCTCATACCCTGGCTGGTGGTGTAGTGGCATCAGCACTGGACTTCAAGTCAGATGGTCCTGAGTTCAAATCCAGCTGGATCCCAACCTGGGCAGCAGCAGTATCTGTGCAGAAGAAAGTCCTGGCAATCTACTTCCGTATCTTGCCATAAAATTCCATGGACCCTACAGAAAATGAGGTCATGAAGAGCAGGACTCAAATGAACTGTTGAACAACAAAATACCCCTCATAATTTTGTATACCTCTATCTAATCTCCCCTCGGTCTTCTATGTTCCAGTGAATTAATTCCTATCTGTTCAACCTTTCCCTGTAGCTAAGGTCCTCAAGACCCAGCAGCATCCTATTATATCTTCTCTGCACTCATTCAATTTTATTGACCATACAACCATAATGTTTAGGAGTAGAATTAGGCCATTCGGTCCATTGTGTCTGGCTCACCACTTCATCATGGCTGATCTATTTTACCTCTCAATTCCAATCTTCAGCTTTCTCCCTGTAACCTTTTATGCCTTGACTAATCAAGAACCTATCAATCTCTGCCTTACATACACCCAGTGAGCTGGTCTCCTGTAGCCCCTCAGTCCTGTAGGCTCTCTGCATCCTCAACATTACCTGCCTCTCCACCCATCTTCGTATCAGCTGCAAACTTGGCCACAAAGCCATCAATTCCATCATCCAAATCATTGACAAGCAAGGTAAAAAGAAGTGTTCCCAACACCAACCCTTGTGGACACCACTAGTTGCCAGTAGCCAATCAGAAAAGGCTCCCTTTATTTCCACTCTTTGCAATAAGCCAATCCTCTATCTTTCCTGTAATAATATAGGTTCTTATCTTGTTAAGCAGCCTCCTGCACGGCACCTCCAAACACCTTCTGAAAATCCAGTTACAAAGCATCCACTGATACTCCTTTGTCTATTCTGCTTGTTATTTCCTCAAAGAATTCCAACAGATTAGTCAGGCAAGATTTTCTCTTAAGGAAATCATGCTGACTTTGGTCTATCATAGCATCATAAAGGATTACTTCCATCCTGCGCACGGACTGTTTGAACTGCTTCCGTCTGGTAGGCGCTTCAGATCCCTCCAGACTAAGACTAATAGGCACTGGAGAAGTTTTTTTCCTACTGTGGTCACTTTGCTGAACAGTTAACTGCTGGTTAACTATTACTTGGATTGCACTACTTGTATGTATAATCTATATTTTCATTTATATTTATCATTATTATTGTTATAAGCAGAGAGACAACATCTGCCGGAAGTAAATTCCTTGTATGTGTACAGGTACTTGGCAATTAAAGTCTGATTCTGATTCTGATTCTGATTCTGATTTTATCTTGTACCTCCAAGCATCTTGAAGCCTCATCCTGAATGATCAACTTAAATATTTTTCCAACCACTGAGGCCAGACTAACTGGTTTATAATTTCCTTCTGTTTGCCTCCCTCCCTTCTTGAAGAGTGGAGTGACATTTGCAATTTTCCAGTCCTCTGGAACCATGCCAGAATCTAGTGATTCTTGAAAGATTATTACTAATATCTCCGTAGTCAGTTCAGCTACGTCTTTCAGAACCCTGGGGTGTAGCCCATCTGGTCCAAGTGACTTCAGACCTTTCAGCTTCCCAAGAGCCTTCTCCCTCGTAATAGCAACTGCATTCACTTCTGCCCCAATACTCTCGAACATCTGGCATACTGTTGTGTCTTCCACAGTGATTAAATGATGCAAAATACTTATTAAGCTTGTCTTTCCTTTCCTTGCCCTCCCATTACTACATCTCCAGCGTCATTTTCCAGTGGTCTGACATCTACTCTTGCCTCTCTTTATTTATTTGAATATTTTTTAGTATCCTCTTTGATATTATTGGCTAGCTTGCCTTTTCATTCCATATTTTCTCTCTTTATTGCTTTTTTTAGTTGCCTTCTGTTTGTCTTTGAAAACTTCTCAAAGCTCTTGCCTCCTGTTAATTTTTATTATATTATATGCCCTGTCTTTTGCTTTTATGCAGTCTTTGTCTTCCTTTGTCAGCCACGGTTACCTCATCCTCCCATTAGAATGCTTCTTCATCTTTGGGATGTATCTATCCTGTGCTTTCTGACTTGTTCCTGTAAACTCCAGACAATTCTTTTCTGCTGTCATCCATGTTAATGTCCCCTTCCAATCAACCTTTGCCAGCTGCTCTCTCAAGATTCTATAATTCTCTTTACTCCACTGTATTACTGATACATCTGACTTCCTCTCCCTCTCAAGTTGTAGGATAAGTTCTATCATATTATGATCACTGGCTCATAAGGGCTCCTTTACCTTAAGCTCCCTAATCAAATTCAGTTCATCAAACCACATCAAATCCACAATAACCTTTCCCCTAGTGGGCTGAACCAGAATCTGATCTGAAAACCCATCTAGTAGGCATTCTCAAAGGCAGTTATGTGTCCTAAGGGGGTGCTAGGGGATACAGAATTTGTTGAGATTCTTGGGGGGGGGGGGCTTTAAGTAGTAAGCAGCACCCTAACTTGAGGTGCAAGACCTGACCAGTCATGTCAACTCACTGCCATTGTCAACATCCTAGTTTGTGTTAATATTTTATTTTAATTTAGCCTGATTAATGATGGATAAATATGTACAGCGCAATCTCTGAGTCTGAAGGTGGTGAAGCCTCAAAGTCTAATCCTGCTAAGAAACAGAAACTACAGAAAGTGCGTCAATACAATGTTACATACCTGGAGTATGGTTTTATTCCATTGCTGTCAGATCAACAATTGTCCTTGTGTAAGATCTTAAGACCGTAACACATAGGAGCAGAATTAGGCCATTCATCTCATCGAGTCTGTTCTGACATTCCATCATGGCTGATCCCGGATCCCACTCGATCACATACACCTGTCTTCTCGCCATGTCCTTTGATGCCCTGAACAATCAGGAAATGATCAACATCTTGCCTGTCAGCCATTCCGCTAACCATGCCAGTATCTTTCCTGTAATGCCATCGGATTTTATCTTGTTAGGCAGCCTCATCTGTGGCACCTTATCAAATGCCTTCTGAAAATCTATCTAATAAACTGTCTAATGAAGCCATGAAACCATCAAGGTTGCAGGAATACTTCTGTAAAAGGCACCCTGAAGAGGCTACATATGGTATTATTCAGTTGCAGAAGATGAAATAAGTATTTGAAAATCATTGCACACTCGAGTTATTTGCCAAGAAATCTAGAAATAACCTTGATAATGGTCTCATTGCCTCTTACAACATTTCCAAACAGGAGAGTGAGGAAACTTTCACACAACTGGGTGAGATGAAATTGCCTGTTGTACCAGAAGTGCTCAACACTGTACTCAGAATGGATTCCAGCATTTTAAATTCAATTCCTCTGAGTAATAACTCTGTAGCTCATTGTATTGACGAAATGAGACATTGAGAATCAACTATGCACAGAGCTACAAAAAACAGAATTTGAGATACAACTGGAAGAGGCAAATGTGCAAGACAACAAGGCATTACTAATGGCTTATGTACGGTTTATCAAAAATGGAGAAGTTTATGAAGGCATTCTCTTTTGTAAAAAGTTAAAAGAAGTATCAATGGAGAATCAATCTATGATGAGCTCAAAATGTATATTGAGTATAAAAGTATTGTGATTAGGAACATGTTTTCTTGTGCAACAGATGGAGCACCATATATGACAAGTTGCAAAGCTGGTTTAGTAGCATTTATGAAAAAAGAAATTCTAAGTCTGCTTGCAATTTATTGTGCAATTCATCGTCAATATCTTGCAGCCAAAAACCTCAGCCAGTGACTTTTTTCAAGCATGACACTTGTGATATCTGCTATCAACAAAATTAAAGCTCATCCATTAAATAGCAGAATATTTCACCAGTTATGCCAAGATAATGATGAAGAGCTTGAACAACACGCACAAAATGCTGGTGGAATGCAGCAGGCCAGACAGTATCAGCAACACACACAAAATGCTGGTGGTGATGCTGCCTGGCCTGCTGTGTTCCACCAGCATTTTGTGTGTGTTGCTTGAACTTCCAGCATCTGCAGATTTCCTCGTGTAAGAGCTTGAACGCTTGTTTCTTCACACTGAAGTGTGTTCTCTATCAAAAGGCTGCTATTTAAAACATTCTTTGACATTTTTAACACTGTGGCTGAATTTTTGTTCAAAGTTGACAAGAGCTTGGGAAACAAGAATGAACTTCTACGTGGAGATGTGGCATACCTGTATGTCAAAATGAACATTCTAAATATGAAACCATAGGGTGAGAATGTCAATTTAATCAGTGCAGTGTCCACTTTTACCAGAACATTGGAAATATATAACCAAAACACTAGGAGAAGAATGTTCTTACAATTTCCCTGCATGGAAAGTATGGCATTCTCTTTCACAGATGGTGATTTGCAAGAGTACTGCTTATACCTGTAGACACTGAAGAAGGATTTTCAAGGAAATTCTGCATTGGGTAATTAACCCATTTCTTTGCAAGGTGGAAGAACAGGAAGAGAGCTTGTAAGAAGAAATGATCGAAATTCAGAATAATGAAGAAGCAAAAAATCCTTTTCAAAATTGTCAGCTTTTGCGATGTGTGGCTACATTGTCATACGAAGTTTCTGGGTCTTTGGAGAAGAGCCAAACCTTTCCATCCTCCTATCCTGTTGAAAGAGGCTTCAGTGCAGTGAACCACATATTCACAAAAAACAGAAACTGCTTGATCATTGTTACACATGGAGATTTAAGGCTTTTGCTGTCACAACTTGAACCAAATATTTCCACTCTTGCGAAAAAACCATCAAGCTCAAGCATTAAATTGATACTGAAGCTCCTGTACAGTGTACCGGTACTGTGCAATCTCCATTTAAAGAAAAACAAAAATTTAAAGCAGAATCATTTTTTGCATGAGCATATGGTAGACATATTTTTTCACAATGGGGGTGCTGCAAAGTATACTGTGCCTAAGAGGGGGCATGGTGAGTATGAAATTGCCTTAGGTGGGTGTTGGGTTAAAAAAAGGTTGGGAAACTTTACTTCAAATCTTAAGCACAAGACAATCTGCAGATGCTGAAAGTCCAGAAATGATGAGATGAAGCACTGTTTTTGCCCTTATGAAGGGTTTCAGCCCGAAAAGTTGACTCTACTGCTTTCCATAAATGCTGCTTGACCTGCTGAGTTCCTACAGCATTTTGTCTGTAATCTTTAAATCTGCCATTATTTGTAATGTCTGAGTGCAGGACAGGTGGCCTCTTATGTGAGATCGATACATCAGTGCAATGCGATTTCTGCCAGAAAGAAGCAAATGTAATGAATGCTTTGCTGAGGAAGATACAGTGGCTTGCATTGAATCCAGTACTTCAGCTGAAAAGCCATCACGTGTGGAGGATCAGAGGGATCTTGGGGTCCGAGTCCATCGGACGCTCAAAGCAGCTGCGCAGGTTGACTCTGTGGTTAAGAAGGCATACGGTGTATTGGCCTTCATCAATCATGGAATTGAATTTAGGAGCCGAGAGGTAATGTTGCAGCAATATAGGATCCTGGTCAGACCCCACTTGGAGTACTGTGCTCAGTTCTGGTCGCCTCACTACAGGAAGGATGTGGAAACCGTAGAAAGGGTGCAGAGGAGATTTACAAGGATGTTGCCTGGATTGGGGAGCATGCCCTATGAGAATAGATTGAGTGAACTGGGCCTTTTCTCCTTGGAGGATAAGAGGTGACCTGATTGAAGTGTACAAGATGATGAGAGGCATTGATCATGTGGACAGTCAGTGGCTTTTCCCCAGGGCTGAAATGGCTAACACAAGAGGACACAGGTTTAAGGTGCTGGGGAGTAGATACAGAGGAGACGTCAGGGGTAAGTTTTTTGTGCAGAGAGTGGTGAGTGCATGGAATGGCCTGCCGGCAACAGTAATGGAGGTGGATACGATAGGGTCTTTTAAGAGACTTTTGGATAGGTACGTGGAGCTTAGAAAAATAGAGGGCTATGGGTAACCCTAGACGTTCTGCACAACTTTGTGGGCCGAAGGGCCTGTATTGTGCTGTAGGTTTTCTATGTTTCTATCATGTGGTGAATCTGACATTCTAGCTTTAAGCAGCAGAGACAGAAATAGTGAGAAGTACGTAATGAGAAGTGAATAGTGAGTAGTGAGCCTTGGGTCCCTTGCAAACAGGTTTAGGAACAGTTATTACCCTTCAATCATCAAGCTCCTGAGCCAGAGTGGATAACATCACTCACCACAACTCTGAACTGATTCCTAAACCTATAAACTTACTTCCAAGGATTCTGCAACTCGTGTTCTCAGATTGATTAATTGATTGATTTATCTATCTGTCTGTCTGAATATCTATCTAACAATCTATGCATTTATTTATCTATCTGTGTTTTGCACACAAATAATAAATAAATAAATTTTCATATTTTGTCTTCTTCTGTGCATACTTTGTCAGTCTCTGTGTGCAGTTATTCATTGATTCTATTGTTTTGCCCGCAGGAAAATGAATCTTGGGGTTTCGCGTGATGGCATACATGCACGTTGATAATAAACTGACTTTGAACTTTGAAGTAACAATTTTTCACACCTTAGCTCCATTCACATCAAGCATATTAATGTCCACTGAAACTAAGATTGTATCATGAACTTGGCTTGTGAAACGTTTTTTAATGGATCTGAAAGACATCAGAAAGGCCAGGGAAAGACTAGCATTTTGAAAGTATTTGAAGTATTTCCCTTTTTGTAGGGGAAATGAGCCATAACAAGGTCATATTTGGTATGTCGTGTAACAATTGCCCTCATTTTCCATAGGGAGCATTCCTATCTCAGATTTCAAGCAGTTTCCCACAGGACTATTGCCAGAAAGAGCCTTTGCAGGGCCAGTGTACTAATGCAATTCACACCAACATGTGAACAAAATCTATCAGAACTGACAATTACATCATCTCCTTTAGCCACCACTTCCAATTTAGTCACTATTTCCAATTGTTTATATTTAAAATGATATACATCCACAGAAATATTATCATATTTTCTGAAGTTTGAATGGAGTGCATAAAGAAAATAAAGCCCACACGTTAATAGGCAGTAATCCATCCCGCCTTGTCTACCCAAAAAGCTGACACTGTATGAAATTACGTAAGAGCCACAGGAAAAAGGATCTTAATGTTATGGAACTCTACTTATCAAAGCAAGTGACGTGGATTATTGAAGTCAGAATCAGAATCAGGTTTAATATCACCTGCATATGTTGTGAAATTTGTTGTTCTGTGCGAGCAGTACAATGTAATACATACATCAATAACCAAAACTGAATTACAGTATGCATACATGTATAAAATATGGTTATATCAAATAAGGAAGAAAAAAAGTAGTGAGGTCATGTTCATGGGTACAAATTTCATTCAGAACTCTGATGGCAGAGGGGAAGAAGCTGTTCCTGAATCACTGAGCATGTGCTTTCAGGCTCCTGTACTTCCTCCCTGATTGCAGAAATGAGAAGAGGGTATGTCCTGAGTGATGGGGGTCCCTGATGATGGATGTCGCCCCTTGAAGTATCGCCGTTTGAAAATGTCCTGGATGCTGGGGAGGCTAGTGTCCATGATGGAACTGGCTGAGTCATAACTTTCTGCAGCTTTTTTTGAACCTGTGCAGTAGATGGTGATGAAGCCAAATGGAATGCTTTCCATGATACATTGGTAGAAATTTGCAAGTGTCTTTGGTGACATATTAAATCTTCTCAAATTCCTAATGAAATATAGCCACAGTCATGCTTCCTTTGTAACTGTATCGATATGCTGGGCCCAGGTTAGATCCTCAAAGATCCTCAATTGCAATTGCTCACTCTTTCCACTTCTGGCTGCTCTATATGGTGTGCGTTCCCTCATCTTATCCTTTCTGAAGTCCACAATCAGTTCTTTGGCCTTACTGATGTTGAATGCAAGGTCGCTGCTGTGGCACCACTTGACTAGTTAATATACTAGCTGACTAGCCCACTCCTGTACATCCTCTCATCACCATCTGAAATTCTGCCAACAGTAAATGTCCTGAATTGAATTGATTTTATTTCTTACATTCTTCACATCCTGAGGAGTAAAAAGCTTTATGTTATGTCTCTGTCTAAATGTGCAATCTTAGTAATTTATAATAATTTATAATAAATAGAACAGTCAATGTAACATAGAAATACACTCAAATCAGCGTGTTAATCAGCCCGATGGTCTGGTGGAAGAAGCTGTTTTTAATGTCAAAAGGAGATTGTTGTTATTTTTTAAGTTTAGAGATACAGGCGCAAAACAGGTCCTTCTAAACCAACAAGTGGCTGCACCCATCAATCCACCGATTTAACCCTAGCCTAATCACAGGAAAATTTACAGTGACCAATTAACTTACTAACTAGCAAGCTTTTAGACTGTTGGAGGAAACTGGAGCACTCAGAGTAAACCCACGTGCTCACCAGAAAGACATATGATTGGATTTCTCACAAAGGTTACCAGAATGAAACTCCGGCGCCTTAAGCTGAAATAGTGTCGCACTAACTGCTACGCTACTGTGGTGCTCCACGGCGTAGGGAGATTAAATCTCGCTAAATCTGATTCAGTATCTCCAAGTTTCAGAGTGATATTTTGTTTTGCACGTGATCATATGAAGATCAAAGTAAACTCATTATCAAAGTATATGTATGTTCTATATGCATATAGAACCCTGAGATTCATTTTGTTGCAGGATTTCACAGTGCCACAGAGAAAAACAATAGAATCAATGAAAAATGAGCCCTTGAAAATGAGTCTATAGGTTGTGGAATCAGTTCAGTGTTGAGGTGAGTTAAGTTATCCACACTGGTTCAGGGCCTGATGGTTGAAGGTAATAACTGTCCCTGTACCTCAAGGTTCCTGTACCTCCTTCCCCACATAAGCAGGGAGAAGAGAGCATGACCTGGTTGGTGGGTCCCTTGAAGATGGATGCTGCTTTCTTGTGGTAACATTCCTTGTAGGTGCGCTCAGAGGTGGGGAGGACTTTACCTCTCCTTTCTGAGACAAGCAAATTTTAACAACTTTTTAAAATGTTTCTTTTCACCTTTGTGTCAGTAGATCATTTTATTTTTAGGCACGAAGACAGCCGCTAAGAAGGTGAGATGGCATATTATGAGTCATTGGGTCAGGAGCAGCAATCTCAAGTTACTTTCACCAATTAATTAAAACATAAGATCTTTGACTCACTAAGTAGTGAGGCAAGTAGAAACATAGAAAATAGGTGCAGGAGTAGACGCTTTGGTCATTCGAGCCTGCACCGCCATTCAGTATGATCATGGCTGATCATCCAACTCAGAACCCTGTACCTGCTTTCTCTCCATACCCCCGATTCCTTCAGCCACAAGGGCCATTTCTAACTTCATCTTAAATATAGCCAATGAACTGGCCTCAACTGTTTCCTGTGGCAGAGAATTCCACAGATTCACCACTCTCTGTGTGAAGAAGTTTTTCCTCATCTCGGTCCTAAAAGGCTTCCTCTTTATCCTTAAACTGTGACCCCTCATTCTGGACTTCCCCAACATCGGAAACAATCTTCCTGCATCTAGCCTGTCCAATCCCTTTAGAATTTTATACGTTTCAATAAGATCCCCTCTCAATCTTCTAAATTGCAGTGAGTATAAGCCTAATCGATCCAGTCTTTCTTCATGTGAAAGTCCTGCCATCCCAGGAATCAATCTGGTGAACCTTCTCCGTACTCCCTCTATAGCAAGAATGTCTTTCCTCAGATTAGGGGACCAAAAGTGCACACAATATTCTAGGTGCGGTCTCACGAAGGCCTTGTACAACTGCAGTAGAACCTCCCTGCTCCTGTACTCAAATCCTTTTGCCTACATACCATTTGCCTTTTTCACCACCTGCTGTACCTGCATGCCCACCTTCAATGACTGGTGTACAATGACACCCAGGTCTCATTGTATCTCCTCTTTTCCTAATCGGCCACCGTTCAGATAATAATCTGTTTTCCTGTTCTTGCAACCAAGGTGGATAACCTCACATTTATCCACATTAAATTGCATCTGCCATGAATTTGCCCACTCACCTAACCTATCCAAGTCACCCTGCATCCTCTTAGCATCCTCCTCACAGCTGGCACTGCTGCCCAGCTTCGTGTCATCCGCAAACTTGGAGATGCTGCATTTAATTCCCTCATCTAAATCGTTAATATATATTGTAAATAACTGGGGTCCCAGCACTGAGCCTTGCGATACCCCACTAGTCACTGCCTGCCATTCTGAAAAAGTCCCGTTTACTCCCACTCTTTGCTTCCTGTCTGCCAACCACTTCTCTATCCACATCAATACCATACCCCCAATACCGTGTGCTTTAAGTTTGCACACTAATCTCCTGTGTGGAACCTTGTCAAAAGCCTTTTGAAAATCTAAATATACCACATTCACTGGCTCTCCCCTATCCACTCTACTAGTTACATCTTCAAAAAATTCTATAAGATTCGTCTAACATGATTTTCCTTTCACAAATCCATGCTGACTTTGTCCGATGATTTCACCTCTTTCCAAATGTGCTGTTATCACATCTTTGATAACAGACTCTAGCATTTTCCCCACCACCGATGTCAGACTAACCGGTCTATAATTCCCCGGTTTCTCTCTCCCTCCTTTTTTAAAAAGTGGGGTTACATTAGCCACCCTACAATCCTCAGGAACTAATTCAGAATCTAAGGAGTTTTGAAAAATTATCACTAATGCATCCACTATTTCTTGGGCTACTTCCTTAAGCACTCTGGGATGCAGATCATCTGGCCCTGGGGATTTATCTGCCTTTAATCCCTTCAATTTACCTAACACCACTTCCCTACTAACATGTATTTCCCTCAGTTCCTCCATCTCACTAGACCCTCGGTCCCTTACTATTTCTGGAAGATTATTTATGTCCTCCTTAGTGAAGACAGAACCAAGGTAGTTATTCAATTGGTTTGCCATGTCTTTGTTCCCTATGATCAATTCACCTGTTTCTGTCTGTAAAGGACCTACATTTGTCTTGACCAATCTTTTTCTTTTCACATATCTATAAAAGCTTTTGCAGTCAGTTTTTATGTTCCCTGCCAGCTTTCTCTCATAATCTTTTTTCCCTTTCCTAATTAAGCCCTTTGTCCTCCTCTGCTGGTCTCTGAATTTCTCCCAGTCCTCAGGTGTGCTGCTTTTTTTTGCTAATTTATAAGTTTCTTCTTTGGACTTGATACTATCCCTAATTTCCCTTGTCAGCCACGGGTGCACTACCTTCCCTGGTTTATTCTTTTGCAAAACTGGGATGAACAATTGTTGTAGTTCATCCATGCGATCTTTAAATGCTTGCCATTGCATATCCACCGTCAACCCTTTAAGTATTATTTGCCAGTCTATCTTAGCTAATTCACATCTCATACCTTCAAAGTTACCCTTCTTTAAGTTCAGAACCTTTGTTTCTGAATTAACTATGTCACTCTCCATCTTAATGAAGAATTCCACCATATTATGGTCACTCTTACCCAAGGGGCCTCACACAACAAGATTGCTAACTAACCCTTCCTCATTGCTCAATACCCAACCTAGAATGGCCGGCTCTCTGGTTGGTTCCTCAACATGTTGGTTCAGAAAACCATCCTGCATACATTCCAAGAAATCCTCTTCCTCAGCACCCTTACCAATTTGGTTCACCCAATCTATATGTAGATTGAAGTCACCCATTATAACTACTGTTCCTTTATTGCACGCATTTCTAATTTCCTGTTTAATGCCATCCCCAACCTCACTACTACTGTTAGGTGGCCTTTACACAACTCCCACCAGTGTTTTCTGCCCTTTAGTGTTATGCAGCTCTACCCATATTGATTCCACATCCTCCAGGCTAATGTCCTTCCTTGCTATTGCATTAATCTCCTCTCTAACCAGCAATGCTACCCCACCTCCTTTTCTTTCCTGTCTATCCCTCCTGAATATTGAATATCCCTGGATGTTGAGCTCCCATCCTTGGTCACCCTGGAGCCATGTCTCTGTGATCCCAACTATATCATATTCATTCATAACTATCTGCACATTCAATTCATTCACCTTGTTACGAATGCTCCTCGCATTGACACACAAAGCCTTCAGGCTTGTTTTTACAACACTCTTAGCCCTTATACAATTATGTTGAAAAGTGGCTCTTTTTGCTTTTTGCCCTGGGTTTGCCTGCCTGCCACTTTTACTTTTCACCTTACTACTTTTTGCTTCTACCCTCATTTTACACCCCTCTGTCTCTCTGCACTTGTTCCCATCCCCTTGCCACATTAGTTTAAATCCTCCTGAACAGCAGTAGCAAACACTCCCCCGGGACATTGGTTCCAGTCCAGCCCAGGTGCAGACTATCCTGTTTATATCGGTCCCACCTCCCCCAGAACTGGTTCCAATGCCCCAGAAATTTGAATCCCTCCCCCTTGCACCATTTTTCAAGCCACGTATTCATCTGAAATATCCTCCTATTTCTACTCTGACTAGCACGTGGCACTGGTAGTAATCTAGAGATTATTACCTTTGTGGTCCTACCTTTTAGTTTATCTCCTAACTCCCTAAATTCACCTTGTAGGACATCATCCCATTTCTTACCTATATCGTTGGTACCTATGTGCACCACGACCACTGGCTGTTCATCCTCCCATTCCAGAATGTCCTGCAGCCGCTCAGAGACATCCTTGACCCTTGCACCAGGGAGGCAACATACTATCCTGGAGTCTCATTTGCAGCCACAGAAACGCCTATCTATTCCCCTTACAATTGGATCCCCTATCACTATAGCTCTCCCACTCCTTTTCCTTCCCTCCTGTGCCGCAGAGCCACCCATGGTACAATGAACTCGGCTGCTGCTGCCTTCCCCTGATGAGACATCTCCCCCAACAGTATCCAAAACAGTATATCTGTTTAGGAGGGAGATGACCTCAGGGGACTCCTGCACTACCTGCCTACTGCTATGCTGTCTAGTGGCCACCCCTTCCCTTTCTGCCTGTGTAGCCTTTACCTGCGGTGTGGCCAACTCACTGAATGTGCTACTCACGACTTTCTCAGCATCGCGGATGCTCCAGTATGAATCCAATCGCAGCTCTAGACACTCAACGCGGTCTGCCAGAAGCTGCAGTTGGACACACTTCCTGCACACATAGTCGTCAGGGACACTGGAAGTATCCCTGATTTCCCACATGCTGCAAATTAAATTATGTAAATTAAGTATTAAAAATTAAAAAATGTAAATTATGTCCTATTTGATGTGCTTGATTTGACTTGTCTCTGTGCTGAACTGAGGCTGTGGCCTGCAACCAATGGGGCTCCTGGATCGGCTGTGACTGGCTTCATAGATGGAGACTCACTTTCGTGAACTTTAGTACTGAATGTTATTTGCTTGCTTTTATTGTTTGCATGAGGTGTTTGTTTCTGCTTATTAGATGGGTTGATGGGTTTTTAAAAAATGGGTTCAAAGTTTCAAAGTGCAATTATTATTAAAGAATGTTTAAATTACACAACCTTGAGATGAGTTTGCTTACAGGCAGTTGCAAAACAAGGAACCTGAAAGAATCCAATTAAAAAAAACATAAGACCAACCCTGCCCCCCCACACACCCCCCAGTGCCTACAGAGAAAGAGAAAAATGAACACAAAACAAACCATAAAACCGACAGAAGCGAGCATCAACAACAGCGTTCCGAGCCAAATTGAGTCCTAACATCCAAATTCCTGGAGGAGCCCAGAGTAGGCCCAAAGCCTTGGTAAAGTTCATTAAATTAATGGGGCAAGTCGCCACAAAGTTCGCAGACATGAAACACAGCAGCCAGGGGTAGTCTCACAAGAGTCACGGAGAGGGGAGCCTCCTGGCAATCTGGGTCAACCTCGCACTGGGACCCTGGCCCCACTGCAGTGAATCACTCTGGGCCTAGACTTTGCTGCCGAAGGAGTCGTTCTCGAGCTCTCCAAATATGAGCCCAGCGTGATCCAGCCTCGTCCAACTCTCCAACACCCTGCCTTCCAGTCTATCCGGGCCAGCATTTAGGTTGTCCAGCCAGTGGGTCATACCTCGCATTAGGACCTGGGCCTCGCTGTGGGCATTCAATACGTCACCCAATGATTCACCTGGATTTTGCTGGCGAAGAAGCCGTTCACAACCTCTCCAATTCAGCTTGGCGTTTGGAGTGATCCGCTCTTATACCCATCGGAACTCCATGGTCCCGTTTTTCTCCCCTCAAAATCATTCACTCCAACCAAAATGACTCCAACTCCAAGTGCGTCAATCTTGCAGCACACCAGCAGGGCACATCCTGCGCTCTCGCTTTGCCTTCACTTGCTTCTTTATTGCTTGCGATGATCGTTTACCGCAATTTACTTCAACAAAGGTGATATTAATAATGGTTTAAATTGAATTCCTTTGCTTTCAAACTACAGTAGGCTTTTGCAGGTCTTCGCTAGTGCCGTCTTAAACTGAAGGGTTTTGTGGCTGCCTGTAAGGAGCCAAATCCCAAGGTTGTATATAATATACATACTTTGAACTTTGAACTTCCAGCATTCTCATTTGTGCTGCTGCAATCTCTTCTGCAGAAACAGTAACAGTCACAGAGCAAGAAGTAAATATTGCGTAAAATCAAAAATGCCTGCAATATTCAGAATGACAGTCTGCAGCTATGGAAAGAGGAACAGTGATTATATTCCAGGCTAAAGAATCTTTCTCAGTACTGGAGTAGAGAGAGAGAAAAAGATGAGTTTTAAGTTGCAGTGAGACTGAGGAAGAAATATCATAAAGAAATGCCTTTGATCATTGAGACCAGGTCAGCAGTAGTGATAGATTACTAAGGGCAGTTTCAGAGTGTGAACGCCAGCAAAGAAACTTAAGAACTGTGAGATCTGGGTAGTTGGAGAGGTACATGGTACACTACATGGTAGTGTAGTGGTTAGCATCAGTATCAGTGACCTGGGTTCAATTCCCGCCACTGCCTGTGGAGCGTTTGTACGTTCTTCCTGTGACCGTACGAGTTTCTTTCCGGTGCTCCAGTTTTCTCTCAGATGCACTGGTTGGTAGGTAATTGGCCCCTGTAAGCTGCCCTGTGATAAGGCTACGGTTAAACCTGAGGATTACTCAGCAGCGTGGATCGAAGGGCCGGAAGGGCCTACTCTCTAAAAAATCAATAAAAACGTGCAGAGTTCCGTTCACTGGGAACCAATCACAACATGGCATCAAACCTGCTGACGAGATTTGGCAAGCACACAATCTGCTGGAAGAACTCAGTGGGTCGAGGAGCATCAGAGGGTGGAAAGGAATTGTTAACATTTCAGGCTGAAATCCTGTGTCATGACTGAGATTGGAGAGGGGAGGGGGCTAGCACAGGGAGGAGAAGGGGAGTGGCAAGAAAAGTCTGTGAGGTAACTGAAGAGAGTTCTGGGCACTCCTTTACTCAAAGTTCAAAGTAAATTATTTATCGAAGTAAGCATACTTCTCTCTCTGCTGGCCATCTCACATCTCCACTCACAGTGCAGATGCAGGGTTTTGGCTTGAAACGTCAACAATTTCTTTCCTCTCAATGATCAGCTTGACCCGCTGAGTTCCCCCAGCAGGTTGTGTGTAGCCTCCTGCGTCTCCGTTGTTGTCTGGCAAACTGACCTTCACCTCTCAGAGGCCATGTGGCAGCTCCCGAGCACCTCCTCTGGACCATGATCCCACCACTGATTTTCAGGCCATTGTCTACAAAAGAATCACGGTCTTCATTTCCTCCTGAGAACCAATCACGACAATTCATGCCCCTGTAGTCCCCGTGCCACATGCACCTCTTGCCCAGGACCAATAAGCAGGACCGTCCAGGCAGAACCAGTGTTACACCCATTCTTGCCCCACCAAACATTTTCCTGGGTTCAAATTGCTAGAGGGACTCAGCAGGTCAGGCAGCATCTATGGATGGAATTAACAGTTGATGTTTCGGGCTGAGACCCTTCATCAGGGCTGAAAAAAAAAGTAAGAAGGAGAGTGGGAGGGGAAGAAGAAGCACAAGGTGGCAGGTCATAGGTGAAACCAAGAGTGGGGAGAGGGTGAAGTAAAGAGCTGGGAAGTTGATTGGTGAAAGAGATAAAGGGCTAGAGGAGAGGGAATTTGATAGGAGAGGACAGAAGACCATGGAAGAAAGGGAAGGGGGAGGAGAACCAGAGGGAGGTGATGGGCAGGCAAGTGGATGAGGTGAGAGAGGGAAACAGGAAAGAGGAATGGGGAAGGGGAAGTTGGGGCAGATACTGGAAATTTGAGCAATCGATGTTCATGCCATCAGGTTGGAGGCAACCTAGACAGAATATAAGGTGTTGCTCTTCCAGCCTGAGTGTGGCTTCAACGCGACACTAGAAATGGGGAAATGGGCAGTCAGTGTTTCAGGCTGAGACCTTTCGAAATGTCGACTATTGGACATTTGTGTGTCCACACCAGGTCGGGATGTATCCCAGCAGGATAGCATGGAATAAAGACTTAGCCTGGCAAACTTCTCTCTATAACTCAGTGACTCTAGTCCTGGCAGCTTCCTTGTAAATAATTTTCTGTTTTATTTTAGACTTCCAGCATCCTGTTTTATTTTAATTTTCAATTACAAGTCATAATCCCAGGATTACTGGTGGTTGCAGTTTGGAGAAAGTATGATATACATTTCTAAGAAGTACAAGAAAGAATTATGTTGCTATTATTTCAACATGGGTGTGGTTGAAAGTAGTGGTGTGATGGGTGTAGCATGGTAAATGGTTGAATGATCTCACTTAATCAGAAGTAAAAATCTTCCAAACTTGGCATGTATTTATACACATAACATATAGTGGATTATTTAAGCAAATAAGAATACAATATGTACAAGATTACTCAAATATTACTGAAATATTAAATACACAACACATACAGGATGTTCTCTGCATGACTGCAGACGTTACCTCTGAAGCTCCAGTTTCTTCCCACACTCTGCTAGTGTTACACGTTGTGGAAATTACACTCAGGTTTCTGCACACACTTAGAAGTTTAGAGATTCCCAAGAATAAGCACAATTAAACAATATAATCAGACGTAAATGTTTATCGACTGGGATATGAACACACACAAGCGATATGGTAGCGTAGCGGTTGGCGTAACACTATTACAGTGCCAGCGATCTGGGTTCAATTCCTTCTGCTGTCTGTAATGAGTTTCTAGATACTCCCCGTGACCGCACTGATTTCCTCCGAGTGCTCCAATTTCCTCCCAGATTCCAAAAACACTGGAAGCATGGCCACACTTGCAGGCTGTCCCCAGCTCATCCTCGGGTCATGGATGTAAAACACACATTTCTTTGGATATTTTAGACTGTAAGACCATAAGGTATAGGAGTAGAATTAGGCTGTTTGGCCCTTTGTGTCTGCTCCACAATTTCATCATGGCTGATCCAATTTTCCTCTCGGCCCCAATCTCCCCTTATCTCTTCATGCCCTGACCAATCAAGAATCTATCAACCTCTGCCTTAAATATACATAAAGAATTGGCCTTAATAGCTGGCTGTGGCAAAGAATTACACAGATTCACCACTCTCTGGCTAAAGAAATTTCTCCACATCTCCATTCTGAAAGAATGTCCCCCTATTCTGAGGCTGTGCCCTCTGGTCCTAAACTCTCCCATCATACGAAACATCTTCTCCACATCCAAATGTTTTGATGAAAATGTGATAAATAAAGATAATCCTTCATTTCTTCTTTACCTGTAATAGCAAAATAGGATATGGAAGTGGGTTTGCTGCTCAAGGTGCCCCCACTTCTCACTCGCTAAACGTCTCTTCCAGCCAGTGAACTGAATTGAACCTAACAAACCAATGTTCATTCCATCAGGTTGGAGGCTACCCTGATGGAACATAAGCACCTGTGCTCTGTCCTACCACAAAAAAAAAATGGGATCTCCTGGCGGCCACCCATTTCAATTCTACTTTCTATTCCCATTCTGACATGCCAGTCCATGGCCTCCTCTACTGCCAAGATGAGGCCATATTCTGGTTGGAGGAGCAACATCCTATATTCTGCCTGGGTAGCCTCCAACCTGTTGGTATGAACAGCGACTTCTCCAACTTCCGCCCATTCCTGTTTCCCTCTCTCACCTCGTCTCCTTACCTGCCCATCTGGGGCACCCTCCCCCTTCCCTTTCTTCCATGGTCTTCTGTCCTCTCCTATCAGATTCACCCTTTTCCAGCCCTTTCACCAATCAGCTTCCCAGGTCTTTACTTCACCCGTCCCCCTCTCCTGGTTTCGCTTATCACTTGCCATCTTGCACTTCATCTTCCCTCCCCCCACTTTCTTACTCTGACTCCTCCCCCCCTTTCCATTCCTGATGAAGGGTCTTGGCCGGAAATGTTAACTGTTTGCTCTTTTCCATAAATGCTGCCTAGTTTGTGTGTGTTGCTTTGGATTTCCGGCATCTGCAGATTCTTCATCTTTGCATTTGAACCTGACCTTGTTCAGGTGCAAAAGAACAGAATTAGAAAATACTGATTAAAAAGGTCAAAGTCATCTCTGGCCAGGCTAGACATCCATCCCCAATATTCAATTCATGGGAAACTGGCACCAGCATTGGGGAAGGAAGGAGCTGTAGCAATGGGCGGGCTCCACCTGAACCGTGATGGGACCTGGATCCCAGCGAATCGCATAACTAGGGCCGTGGATAAGGATTAAACTAAATAGTAGGGGGTTGCGTTCAACAGATTGGAGAAATATGGATAAAGTAAAAGAGAAAAGTGTGGATAAAGATAAAGTAAAAGCAAAAGACAAAAAAGAGAAAAACAAGAGTGGAGTGAAGCAAAGTCAAGTGCAAAAGAGAAAAAGTTTACAAGATTTTAAAAGCACTATGAGTGTAAGGGCACTTTATCTGAAT
Organism: Hypanus sabinus; assembly: GCF_030144855.1. Lineage (NCBI taxonomy): Eukaryota > Metazoa > Chordata > Chondrichthyes > Myliobatiformes > Dasyatidae > Hypanus > Hypanus sabinus. Next base: position 200,609,225 of record NC_082706.1, read on the forward strand.
TTGAAACAACGTCGGTGAACTTGTGACCCAAATCAGCACAAGGGGGTATGATATAGCGGCTATTACAGAAACATGGTTGCAGGGTAGAGAGGATTGGGAATTAAATATCCAAGGTTATCAGATAATACGGAAGGATAGGCAGGAAGGGAAGGGAGGTGGAGTAGCGCTCCTAATTAAAGATGAGGTCAAGGTGATAGTGAGAGACGATATAGATCTAAGGAGCAGAATGTTGAATCCATCTAGGTAGAGATTACGAATAGTAAATGGAAAAGATCACTGGTGGGTGTTGTCTATTGGCCACCAAATAATAAAATTACTCTAAGAATGGAACAACAGTAATCGTGGGGGACTTTAACGCATATAGGTTGGCTGAATCAAGTTGGTCGAGGTAGTCTTGAGGAGTACTTCATAGAATGCATGCATGATAGCTTTCTTGAACAGCATGTTACTGAATCTATAAGCAAAAGTGTTATCTTAGATCTGGTCCTGTGCAATGAGACAGTGATGTTATACTTAGGGATCCTCTTGGAAAGAGTGATCACAGACTGACTGAGTTTCTCATACAAATGGAGGGTGTACTAGTTCGATCTAAAACCAATGTATTATGCCTAAACAATAAAGACTACCATGGGATGAGGGAGGATTTGGCTAGTGTAGACTGGGGACACAATTATCTGGTGGGACGGTTGAGGAACAGTGGAAGACTTTTAAAGTGACTTTTCACGGTGCTCAGCAAAAGTATATTCCAGTTAAAAGCAAGGACAGTAAGGGTGGGGAGAGCCAGCCTTGGGCAACTAGGGAAGATAGATTATGAAAATAAAGTAGCACAAAATATAAAAATGGATAGTAAAAGTTTTTATAATTATATAAAGTGGGAAAGGGTGGCTAAAATGAACATAGGTTCTTTGAAGGATGAGGAGGGGGAATTGATATTGGGCAAGGAGGAAACGGCCAGGATTTGAATGACTATTTTGTGTCGATCTTCACGGTGGAGAAACATCTAATATGCCAAAGAGAGATATTATGGATGTGATGGGAGGTGAGGACGTCAATTTAATAGCTATCACTAAAGAGGGAGTGCTGAACAAACCTGTGGGATAAGTCCCCTGGTCCTGATGGAATGCCTCCCAGGGTACTGAAAGAAATGGCAGAATTTATAGTAGAGGCTTTGGTAACAATTTACCAAAATTCCCTGGACTCTGGGCAGGTTCTGGTGGATTGAAAAATGGTGAATGTCACTCCACTGTTCAAAAAAGGATGTAGGCAAAAGGCAGGAAACTATAGGCCAGTTAGTTTAACATCTGTAGTTGGGAAAATGCTTGAAGCTATCATTAAAAAAGAAATAGCGAGGCACCTGGAAAGAAATGGACTCATCAGGTAGACGCAGCATGGATTCAACAAAGGCAGGTCCTGCTTGACAAACTTACTAGAGTTCTTTGAGGATATAACGGGCACAGTGGTTAGAGGGGAACTGATGGACGTTATTTACTTGGATTTCCAGAAGGCATTCGATAAGGTGCTGCATAAAAGACTTATCCATAAGATAAGGATGCATAGAGTTGGGGGTGATGTACTAGCATGGATAGAGGATTGGTTAACCAATAGAAAGCAGAGAGTTGGCATACATGGATGTTACTCTGGTTGGCAATCAGTGGTGAGTGGTGTACCACAGGGGTCAGTGCCGGGTCCACAACTGATCACAATATACATTAACAATCTGGAATGGGGGATCGAATGTAGTGTATCTAAGTTTGCTGATGATACTAAATTGAGTGGAAAAGCAAATGGTGCAGAAGATACGGAGAGTCTGCAGAGAGATATAAATAGGCTAAGTGAGTGGGTAGGGACTGGGGGATGGAGTACAATGTTGGTAAGTGTGAGGTCATCCATTTTGGAAGGAAAAATGGAAGATCAGATTATTATTCAAATGGTAAAAAATGGCAGCATGCTGCTGTGCAGAGGGACTTGGGAGTGCTTGAACATGAATCACTAAAGGTTGGTTTGCAGGTGCAGCAGGCTGTCAGGAAAGCAAATGGGATGTTGGCCTTCATTGCTGCAACTGTACAGGGCACTGGTGAGGCCGCACCTGAAGTACTGTGGGCAGTTCTGGTCTCCGTATTTGAGGAAGGATATACTGGCTTTGGAGGCAGTGCAGAGGAGGTTCACCAGGTTGATTCCAGAGATGAGGGATTAGACTATGAGGAGAGATTGACTCGTCTTGGACTGTACTCGCTGGATTTCAGAAGAATGAGAGGAGATCTTATAGAAACATGTAAAAGTATGAAGGGATAGATAAGATAGAGACAGGAAAGTTGTTTCCGCTGGTAGGTGAGATTAAAACTAGGGGACATAGCCTCAAGATTTGGAGAAGTTGATTTAGGACGGAGATGAGGAGGAACTGCTTTTCCCAGAGAGTGGTGAGTCTGTGGAATTGTCTGCCCAATGAAGCAGTGGAGGCTACCTCAGTAAATATACTTAGGATGAGGTTGGATAGATTTTTGTATAGTAGGGGAATTAAGGGTTAGAGGAAAAAGGCAGGTAGGTGGAGATGAGTCCATGGCCAGATTGAATGGCGGGGCAGGCTCGATGGGCCAGATGGCCTACTCCTGCTCCTATTTCTTATGTTCTTATCAAAACAGCCACTCTGCTGACACACATGGGCTTGAGACATAGAGACGCTTTCAAAACATCTATGCTTATACAAGTACCTCTGTGCAATAATAGAAGTTTCAGTTCTTCTTTCTCCATAGTTTGATGTATTTTCTGATGGAATTATGAAAGAGGCTATTTCATTTGTGAAATTGTGGAAGATGACTTCAGCACGTCATCATCCCTGAGGTCAGTCTTGGTTGTTCTATCAGAAATCTTAAAGTAAGTGTTCATGTTAGAACTGTTCATTGATTGAGGAGGCATTTGACTGTAAAAAGGCCAAATACCGGGAACTGTATAGCAGTGCCAGAAACAGGGGTGGAAGGCTCCTATAGAGGTGGGATGGAGAGGTTTTGCTGGCTGCTCACTCTGGAGAACCTACTGTCTCCATGGTGTGATGGGAGCTGCAAAGCAAAGACCCATCAGGACCATCACAGAGGCTGCTGAGTGATCATCCAGATGGCTATGGATCAAGAGTTATGACCTGTGGACCAGTGCTGCCGGGACAGAAGATAGGGCCTGATCAACCCTGGCTGGGTCACCTGGGTGAGAGTGTGGTGTTGAAAGACCCAAAACTCCCAATGATCCCAGCTTACATCACTGATTTTGTGTTCCATCACATCCTAGGATGCATCTCTGCATCAACACCGGAGTTCAAAGTAAATTTATTATCAACATACTGCACCTGAGATCCAGTTTCTTGCAGATATTTACTGTAGAAGAGAGAAATACAATGGAATCAATGAAAAACTACACACAAGCAAAGACAAGCAAACAACCAATGTGTAAAAGAAGTTAAACTGTGCCAATATGTATAAGATGATGAGAGGCAATAATTGTATGGATAGTCAGAGGCTTTTTCCCAGGGCTGGAGTGGTTGCCACAAGAGGACACAGGTTTAAGGTGCTGGGGAGTAGGTACAGAGGAGATGTCGGGGTAAGTTTTTTACTCAGAGAGTGGTGAGTGCGTGGAATGGGCTGCTGGCAACGGCGGTGGAGGCGGATACGATAGGGTCTTGTAAGAGACTTTTGGATAGGTACATGGAGCTTAATAAAATAGAGGGCTATTGTTAAGCCTAGTAATTTCTAAGGTAGGGACATGTTCGGCACAACTTTGTGGGCTGAAGGGCCTGTATTGTGCTGCGGGTATTCTATGTTTCTAATAAAAAATGTAAATAAATAAAACTGAGAACATGTGGTGTAGAGTCCTTGAAAGTGAGACCAAAGTTTGCAGAATTGCTTCAAGGTTGAGGAGAGTGAAGTTATCCATGCTGGATCAGGAGCCCAGTGGTTGGAGGGTAATCAAGTCAAGTCAAGTCACTTTTATTGTCATTTTGACCATAACTGCTGGTACAGTAAATAGTAAAAATGAGACAACTTTTCTCAGGACCATTGTGTTACATGACATAGGAGAAAAACTAGACTGACCTACGTAAAAAACAATACAGAAAAAAAAGACTACAGACCTACGCAGGACTGCATAATGTGCACAAAATAGTGCAGGCATTACAATAAATAATAAACAGGACAATGGGGCAAGTGTCAGTCCAGTCTCTGGGTATTGAGGAGTCTGATAGCTTGGGCGAAGAAACTGTTACATAGTCTGGTCGTGAGAGCCCGAATGTCTTAGTGCATTTTCCCAGACGGCAGGAGGGAGAAGAGTTTGTATGAGGGGTGCGTGGGGTCCTTCATAATGCTGTTTGCTTTGTGGATGCAGCGTGTAGTGTAAATGTCCATGATGGCAGGAAGAGAGACCCTGATGATCTTCTCAGCTTACCTCACTATCCGCTGCAGGGCCTTGCGATCCGAGATGGTGCAATTTCCGAACCAGACTGTGATGCAGCTGCTCAGGATACTCTCAATACAACCCCTGTAGAATGTGATGAGGATGGGGGGTGGGAGATGGACATTCCTCAGCCTTCGCAAAAAGTAGAGATGCTACTGGGCTTTCTTGGCTATGGAGCTGGTGTTGAGGGACCAGGTGAATACCAAGAAATTTGGTGCTCTTAACCATCTCTACCGAGGAGCCGTCGATGTTCAGCGGGGAGTGGTCGCTCCCTGAACCTGGTGGAGTGGGGCATAAGGCTCTCGTATCTCCTGCGTGACGGCAGCAGTGAAGAGAGTGAGCATGAACTGGGTGGTAGGAATTGTGAAGACGTGCATGGATGTTTGCAGGACTGGTTTGGGTAAGTGGAAGTTGGAAGAAAAAGTGAGTTTTGTGTTTGGACATTGGGTGGGTGGATTTCTGAGGCTAACTGAATTTTGCGTTAATGAGGCCATTTCAGGTGATTGCATATGCAGTCATACGTTTAAAAGAAAGCTTTAGCAAAGGTTAATAGACATTATAGGCAGAGGCTGGAGAAATTAGTATTGGAGAATAAGGAAATAGTAAAAAATATTATAAAAACTCACAGAACCCGGGCACGGATGGAGAGCGTGCAAGGGAGTGAGCCAGATTCAAACTCAGGACCTTTTGCCCCGAAGTCCAGCGCTGATGCCACTATGCCCCCAGCTGGATCCTTAATGATGGATGCTGCCTTTTTGAGGCAAGGCCTTTTGAAGGTGTCCTGGATGCTGGGAAGGCTGGTGCCCATGATGGAGCTGGCTGAGTTTATAACTTTCCACAGCTTTTCCAATCCTGTGCAGTGGCCCCTCCGTACCAGACGGTGATGCAGCCAGTTAGAATGCTCTCCACAATACCTCTGTAGAAATTTATGAGTGCCTTTGGTGACATAGCAAATCTCCTCAAACTCCTAATGAAATATAGCCATTGATGTGCCTTCTTTGTAATTGCATCAATGTGTTGCCCTGAGTCGACCTTCCGAAATGTCGACGCCCAGGAACTTGAAACTACTGCAAGTGCTCCTTTCCAGCAAGTTCACCCTGCTGACAAGTTCATTGCTCACTTGCCCTGTCAGCGGATATTCCTGGTGGCCAGGTTAACAAAACCCTTTGGGATGTTGTAAACAAGGTACATTTAAAAGTTCTAGGTCATTTCCCATATTAAAGTGCTCTATAAATGTAAGTCATTCCTGTTGTTTTAACATTAAAAAGAAGAGAAACATCATGCTTCTGTTTTTGATTAATGTACAAAGGAAGTGAAAACTTTATTGAATCTTTTAAGTTATTGTCCACATGGGGATGATTTCCTCTGGTCTTTGCACAGTAAGTACAGGATAAAGTCATCTTCTCATCACTTTTTCCGGCAGAGTCATAAATGTGTTTGGTCTGAGTGGTTTTACAATGTTGTGAAGAGTAACTTATCAGCGGAAGTCTTTACATTAACATGTACAATAACGCTGACTCATAACCAGAGGAGATTACAGAATAACAGTGCCAGAATGATGGTGGAATTTTAATACCCCTGTTACATCATGAGAGGGGAACAGAACAAGGCTAAGTGGGGAGGTGAATTTTGGGGAGGTGGAGAGGGCTGGAGTTAAATCTTCAAAAATCCAATATTTAATGCTACTTAATACAACATTAGCATTCATTTTGAGAAGATTAGAGTATAAAAGCAAGGAAGTAGTGCTCAAGCTTCAGAAGGCATTGTTCAGACAGCACTTGGAATATTGTGAACAATTTTGGATTGGTTATCTAAGAAATGATGTGCTGACATTGGAGAGGGTACAGAGGATGTTCAGGGATGAAAAGGTTAATGTATGAGGAGCATTTGGTAGCTCTGGGCTTGTACTTGCAGGAATTTAAAAGGATGGGGGGAGATTCTCATTGAAACCTACAGAGTAATGAAAGGACTAGATAGAGTGGATGCTTCTGATAGGGTGAAAGCCTAGGACCAGAGGGCATGGCCTCAGAATACAAGGGCATCCCTTAAGAGTGGAGATGAGTAGGAATTTCTTTATTTTCAGGGTGGTGAATCTGTGGAATTCATAGACACAAAGTCATTGGATATATTTAAAGTGGAGGGTGATAATTCTTAACTTGGCAGGGCATCAAAGGTTATGGAAAGAAGGCAGAAGAATTGGGTTCAGAGGGATAACAAATCGGCCATGATCAAATGGTGGAGAAAACTCGATGGACTGAATGGCCTAATTCTGCTCCTGTGTGTTATTGTCTTATGGTGTTATGTGTACTCTGATAATAGAATCACTTTGACTTTAGCTTTTGTCTTATGTTACACCAAATAGCAACAGTTGATCTCTGCCAAAGTGCTGGAACAACACAGCAAGTGAGGCTGCATCCATGGAGCCAAATAAATAGTTGATGTTTTGGGCCGAGATCCTTCATCAGGACTGGAAAGGCAGGGAGAAGAAACCCAGAATAAGAAGGACAGGGGTAAGCAGTGCAATTTGCAGGTGAAACCTGCACTGCTTATCCCATCAGGAAGGTCTTAAAGCTCCCCGCTTCTTCCTCAAATAAAGATGTAGCCAGATCCCCACAATCTGGCCATGAGGTCAGGTGAGGACTGGTCCTCACCTTTGTTTTGTTTGTGTCCCGTATCCAGCATTTTGTGTAAGATTTCCAGTGTTTGCAGAATCTCTTGTGTCGTTGGTCTCTGCCACGGTTCACCGCATACTGAACACCGCCACTGCTCAGCATAAAGGCACTTCATGTACTTTTTGTGGAACAGAGATTTAAAAAGAATGCATGTAAAGATCTGCAGGCTTCACAGTATTCTGGTGTGACAGGCTGCAAACACTTAGCACCACTTCAGATCCTTTTGGTTTTCCAGTATCACAACTTTCAGTCTCCGAATCGGAATCAAAATGAAGTTTCTTAACAGTGATCAATGTTGTGAAGTTTGTTGCTGTGCAGCACAAGTACAGTATCATACATAAAATATTATTATAATTTACAATACGAACAGATAAATACAAATAAATAGTGTAAAAAGTGAGCAAACTAGTGAGGAAATATTTGTGGGTTCATGAATTGTTCAGAAGTTGGATGGCGGAAGTGAAGAAGCTGTTTCTAAAATATTGAGTGTGTGGCTTCAGGCTCCTGTACCTCCTCCTTGAAGGCAGTAATGAGAAATGGGCATGTCCTGCATAGTTGTATGTAATTCACATGATTAAATGAATGTCAATTCCACACCTACAATACTAGGATTTGAACCTGTCTGTATTGGCATTCCTTTATTACTCATCGGGTAGTTTAGACTCTGTGTCATCAGCATACTCATGATGTCTATCTATATCTGGAGAACATCTGCCTCCACCCTTACCTCTACATCATGTACAGCTCTGATGGGAAACTTGTCTAGCCAGCTCCAGCCCCACTGAACTCATGCCTCATACCTCAACTCCATTCTATCCCCCTTGGTTCAGTCCCTTCCCACCTACATCCTTGACACTTCTTATGCTCTCCATTTCCTCAACAACTTTCACTTCCCTGGCTCTGACCATGGGTGCCTCATTTTCACTATGGGTATCCTGTCTCAATGTATTTCTATCCCCCATCAAGAAGGCCTTAAAGCTCTCTGCTTCTTTCTCAACGAAAGAACCAACCAGTTCCCCACCGCCACCACCATCTGACAGAACTGGTCCTCGCCCTCAACCACCTCTCCTTTGGCTCCTCACACTTTTCCAAACTTAAGGGCCAGCAATGGACCCCAGCTATGCTTGCCTTTTCATTGGCTACGTAGAACAGTCTATGTTTTAGGTCTTGCCTGGTAATAACTCCCCAACTCTTCCTGCACTACATCGACAACTGCATTGGTGCTGCTTCATGCACCCATGCAGAGCTCGTCAATTTCATCAACTTTTCCTCCAAATTCCACCCTGCGTTTAAATTCACATGGTTCATTTCTGTCAACAGTCTCCCCTTTCTCCATCTCTGGAGACAAACTGTCTACTGAAACCTTTTATATAAATCTATGTAGCCTCCAACCTGATGACATCAACATCGAATCTCCTTCTTGTCATCCTTTCCTTCCCCCTTCCCTCTTCTTCTATTCCCCAGTCCAGCTTCATATCTCTTCTCCATGTAACACTCACCCAACAGGCTGGTATATGTCTAGGGGAAAAGGAGATCCAGCAACACACCACCCCCACCTCCCATACACGCAGGTGCTGTGGGAATCAAGTTTATGCCTCGCGCACGCACACATCAAATTCACAACAGATACCGTTATGAAATACACTTTAAAGAGTTTACTAAAACTAAAAGAGTACTAGGCAATACAATATATATGAAAGAAAAGAAAAAGCAAAAGGCGCCAACTTATCAAAGTTCAGTCAGTTTTGTGCACATCGTTGGAGCTCAACCATCGAACCATTCGACCCCTCGTCGCTTTCCTCCGACCTCCACGTCTTCGCACCTGGGACCACCCCCGGTGGTCAACCAAGCAGTGCAGCGCACTTCCACCTTCCTCGGCGTCTTCTTCCCGACTCTCCTGAAAACCCGCGAACCCCCCCCCCCCAAGCTCCCAGCCTCTTGACAAAATAACATTCCCCATTGGTTAACAAATGAATACCATCCCCATATCAGCAAGTCTAAAGCTAAACAACTGCGAGAGAAACACTTGTCAGACAAAGAAGCATTCCTACTCTTAACAAACCAAAGAAGCCATTTTGAGTAACATACACAGGACATCTGCCTATTGCCTCCCCTAGTGCCCTTCCTTCTTCCCGTTCTCTGATGGTCTACTCTCCTCTCCTATCAGATTCCTTCCCCTCCAACCCATTACCTTTCCCACCCACCTGGCTTCACCTATCACCTTCTATCTAGCCCTCCTTCCCCTCTCACCACTTTATATTCTGGCATTTTCCATCTTCTTTTCTAGTCATCAAGAGGGTTCTTGTCCTGAAACGTCAACTGTTCATTCATTTCCATAGTTTCTGCCTGACCTTCTAAGATCCTCTAGTATTTTGTGTGCGTTACTCTGGAGTTTCAGCAACTGCAGAATCTCTGGTGCTTCTGATGGGAAAATAATGTGTCTAGTCTCTTGCTATCTTGATGTCAGAATTCTGGAATTCAGTTTATAAAACTATGGTTGAAATGCATCACCAGTGGTTAGAGTCACATAGAGGCTAGACTGAGTAAAAACTTAATGCTTAACCAACTCTAAGATCAATCTAACCCTTCCCTCCTACATAGCCTTCAATTTTTTTTTTATCACTCATGTGTCTATCTAAGAGTTTCTTAAATGTCCCTAATGTATATGCCTTTATTACCACACTTGGCAGCATATCCCACACATCCACGTGTGTAAAAAAATACCTCTGATATCCCCCCATAATTTCCTCCAATCACCTAAAATTATATCTCTTTGTATTAGCCATTTAACCCTGGCCTCACCAACATTGTGTGCAACTTTAACATAACATCCCACCTCCTGAACTCAATATATTGATTTATGAAGGCCAATGTGCCGAAAGCTTTCTTTACGACCCTATGATGCCACTTTTAATGAATTATTGATATGTATCCCCAGTTCTATCACATTCCTCAGTGCCCTACAATTCACTGTGTAAAACTGATGCTGGTTGGCCCTACGGAAGTGCAAAACTTTGCACTTCTCTGCATTAAATTCCATCTGCCACCTATCAGCCCATTTTTCCAGTTGATGCAGATCCCTCGACAATCCATGATGGCCTTCCTCACTGTCCATACATCCCCAATCCTGGTGCCATCCACAAACTTGCTGATCCAATTAAACCCAAGTAACCCTCAGGTTCGGCCGGCAGCGTTAGTCTAGGGGAATTCAGTCTCAGGGCCCACCAGACTTGTGAAATCTCGTTTGTGTGGATGCTGTGTGATGTTTTTCCTTGTGTAAATCAGTAGCACCAAGTAACAAACAGTACAGCATATGCAATTAAACGATTGAGTTTTATCATTCTTAATTTGACTATAGGGTTAGTAAAGAAAACAAAAAGAAAAATGTTCCTTTTTAATGAAACAGTCTAAGATGCACGTTGGAACGCATGATTTTCCTGTCCGTTCGTTTTTCCAACCTTATTACAAGTCCACTCAGTCCTGCAGGCTACGACCTCTCCATTCTGCCGAACAAAAGCCCACAAATCCCTCACACTCAGGCACACAAGAAAGAAAAACACTGCCCTCGTTGGACGCCACCCATTCCAAAGCCCCTCTGGTCATCCCCAGTCATAACCCAAAGACTGCTGCTACAGAGAAACTGTTACATTAGCAGTGAAATCTTTCCCAGGGTGTTACACTTCCCCCCCCACCAAATTTAGTCATGTTCTCATGACTTTGAGATAATTTGCCAATCCTTCCTGCAAAACACAAAGTACAACCCAGTGACATAGCTCCCCAAAGCGATAGGGGCCACCCTCAGTTCCCCTGGTGTGACACAGACCAGCCTATCCGGAGACCTCCTGATTCTGAGACACCTCCGTACCTCCTCATCGACCTCTTCATGTTCCGACATCACCGCGGATACTTTTGGCCTACCTGGCAAGGCCTTCCCTGGCCTATCACTCGTGCCCACCTGCAACTCGGACCCCTCTGTCCCCTGGCTTGAGCCCTGCTTTATCCCATGCAGGGTCCCACTGCAACCCAGGCCGTCCACAGATAGCCCCCTCGATATCACCTGACTCAGCGTGAGAACGGTTGGGAGTCTCTTCCTCAATGAGTGCTGACTTAGTAAAAGGCAACACATACCACATCCAGAATGTCCTCATTCTCAGAATCCACATCCCACTCAGGGGTGAGGGCCGGTCTAACCTTTCCTGCTGTTGGTCCTGTAACACTGCAGAGTCCTCTTACTAGGTGTAGGCTTCAGCTTGGGCTCTGGATCAACCTGCTCCTCTTGTCCCAGAGGCAGGAGTTCGTTTCGCTGGAGAATCTTGGCAGGCCCATTCTCATCCTTTGGTTTCACCTGGAAAACTGGTACGTTTGGCATCTGACTCTCCACCACATAGGCCGTAGCCGCCCAGCGTTTGGCCAACTTATGCTTCCCAGGTAGCCCCCGATTCCTTATGAGGATTCTGTTTCCCAGCACGAGTTGGGAGAATCTAAACTTTTGATCATGTCTTGTTTTATTTCCTTGATTCTGCTTGGCTGCTGTGACATCAGCTAATTCATATGCCTTTTTCAGCTCCCTTGTCATATCAGACACATACTTCAGGTGGGTCTTTGGTGGTAGGTCGTCCTTGTCAGTCCCAAAACAGAGATCAGTGGGCAATCAGATAATATGTCAAGTATCTGGTAGCTTCATTTCAGGTACAGATGTAACAGTGGTCCAGATGCCCAATATGTTCACTCCACCTGCTCTTCTGGCTGATCTCCAAGGTTCCGAGCAAGTCCAGTAAGGTCCAATTAAACCTCTTGGGCTGGGGATAACCCTATGGGTGATAAGGAGGAGTCCTCGACTTCTCGACTCTGAGCATGCTCAGTAACTCACGGATGAGGTTACCCTTGAATCCCATCCCTGATCACTATGTATCCACCTGGGGATGCCATAATAAATGAAATACTTCTCCCATAACACTTTGGTCACTGTGGATACAAGTTACTACCCAATTTACTACCTCATCCTAAATGCCGAGCGAATGAACCTTTTTGACCACCCTCCCATGCGGGACCTTGTCAAACGCCTTACTAAAATCCATACAGGCAGCATCCATTTTCCTGGTAACTTCCTCCAAAAACTCCATATGATTAGTTAGACTTGACCTACCAAGCACGAAGCCACGCTGACTATCCTTAATCCATCCCTGTCTAGCCAAATACTTATAAATCCGTTCCCTTAGAATACCTTCCAGTAACTTTCCCACAACTGATGTCAGACTCAGTGGCCTATAATTTCCTGGTTTATGATTGGAGCCTTTTTCAAACAGCAGAACAACATTGGCTCCCTAACTCTCAACTCATGTCCACTTGTTTGAATCTCTCCTACTCTTAATGGAAAAAGCCTATCCATGTCAACTCTATCTATCCCTCTCATAATTTTAAATACCTCTATCAAGTTCCCTCTCAATTTTCTATGCTCCAAAGAATAAAGACCTAACCTGTTCAACCTTTCTCTGTAACTTAGGTGCTGAAACCCAAGTAACATTCTAGTAAATCTCCTCTGTACTCTCTCTATTTTGTTGACATCTTTCCTATAATTCGATGACCAGAACTGTACACAATACTCCAGATTTGGCCTTACCAATGCCGTGTACAATTTTAACATTACATCCCAACTCCTATACTCAATGCTCTGATTTATAAAGGTCAGCATACCAAAAGCTTTCTTCACCACCCTATCCACATGAGATTCCACCTTCAGGGCACTATGCACCATTGTTCCTTGATCACTCTGTTCTACTGCATTCTTCAATGCCCTACCATTTACGATGTATGTCCTATTTGGAGTATTCCTACCAAAATGTAGCACCTCACACTTATCAGCATTAAACTCCATCTGCCATCTTTCAGCCCACTCTTCTAACTGGCCAAGCTTTGAAAACCTACTTCATTATCCACAACGCCAACTACCTTAGTATCATCTGCATACTTACTAATCCAATTTACCACCCCATTGTGGTGAACTATGTGCCTGTCTGGACACGCCCCCTGCTGAATGCTCCTGTGGCTCCTCCCACAGGCCCCTGTATAAAGGCGATCTGAGGCCTGACGCTCGGCCTCTGTCTCCAGGACATAGTATGATGGACACTCACTCCTGGTTCCTTCTTCCAGTCAATAAAAGCCGATATCTCGCCTTACGTCTCAGTGTGAGTTATTGATGGTGCATCAATTTTATTGACTGGAAGTTTTAAAACATGGAAACCGTTTTGCGTCCGGACCGGTTGGATTTGGACCCTCAAGACCCAGACGCAGCTCTCGCTTTTGAACACTGGCTTGCATGCTTCCAATCGTACTTGGAGGAGGTTCGTGCAACTGAACCCGCCGTTATGCACAGAATTCTACTCTCGAGGGTCACCCCCAAAGTTTACTCCATTATCCGGGACCTGCCGACCTACGATGGGGCACTGGACGCCCTCAAAGGACAGTACCTGCGGCCGGTGAACACCGTCTATGCAAGACATTGTTTAGCTACCCGGCAACAGCGGCCTGGCGAATCGTGCGCTGAGTTTCTCCGAGCACTACAGACGCTCGTCTGAGCTTGCGACTGCAAGACGCTCACGGCAGAACAGCATGCGGAGCTGCTGGTGCGAGACGCTTTTGTGACGGGACTGAGGTCAGTGTACATGCGCCAGCGCCTGCTGGAAAATGCCGACCATACCTTAAGCTCGGCAATGGAGACGGCCAACGCTCTGGAAGCTGCGCTGCACTATGCCGACACTGTCCAGTCACGCGATTCCCCGCCGGTTCTGTGGACACCTCAGACCCCGCCACCGCCGGCTCCCGGGAGCGAATTCGCCTACGCCACTGCCAGTCGCGATTCCACGAGCTCCCCGAACCCGACCACGGCTGTGGCCTGTCGGAAGCCTGTGCTTTGTTCTTTCTGTGGCCATAAAAAACACCCTCGACAACGCTGTCCAGCGCGAGAAGCGACCTGCTCCAGCTGCGGAAAGCGGGGCCATTTCGCCAAGGTCTGTAAGTCTCAACCTCGAGCGGAGTGCAGCGCTGCGGGTGAAACGTGGGGGCCGCCATCTTGCATGCCCGGATGTGGGCGGCCATCTTTGTCGGCGTCAGCACGCCCCGCCCCCGACCCTCCGATGCTTACCAGGTACCCCGGATGTGAGGGGCCATCTTTGTCGACGTCAGCATGCCCCGCCCCCGGCCCTCTGATGCTTACCGGGTACCCCGACGGCGATTCAACTCTGGCCACTGTAACTCTCGACCAAAGCGCCCCACGCCAGCTTGCAAGGTCCATGATGGACATCCAGGTGGAGGGGCACTGGACTAGATGCCTGTTTGACACGGGCAGCACTGGGAGTTTTATTCACCCGGACACAGTGCAACGCTGCGGACTCGCAACGCGGCCGGTAAGTCGGAGGTTCCATTTGGCTTCTGGGTCGCAGTCCACAGACATCCGGGCGGGTTGTGTAGCGACTTTGGTGGTGCAAGGCACAGAATATCGGAACTTTGAACTGCTGGTCATGCCTAATCTGTGTGCACCTGTGCTATTGGGGCTGGACTTCCAGAGCCATCTCTAAAGTGTGACTATGGTGTATGACGGGCCCCTCCCACCACTCACTGTCAGGAATCCTCAGTTTTGTGGGACTTCTTCACATACCCCGCTACTGACCACACACACACACACGGGCACACACATCCCATCCAGAACCATGCCGACAGCTGCGCTACCGACACTTGCAGCCTCTCCACTCTCAAGATCCCTCCCCCACCGCTGTTCGCCAACCTGACCCCCGACTGTAAACCTGTGGCAACCAAAAGCAGGAGGTACAGCGCGGGGGACAGGGCCTTCATTCAGTCGGAGGTGCAGCGGCTGCTCAGGGAGGGGATCATTGAGCCAAGCACAAGCCCTTGGAGGGCCCAGGTGGTTGTTGTTCGGACTGGGCAGAAAAATAGGATGGTGGTGGACTATAGTCAAACCATCAATAGGTTCACGCAGCTTGACGCGTACCCCCTACCCCGCATCGCGGATATGGTCAACCAGATTGCTCAGTACAAGGTGTACTCGACAATAGATCTGAAATCCGCTTATCACCAGCTCCCCATCTGCCCAGAGGACCGCCCCTACACCGCCTTCGAGGCGGGCGGCAGGCTCTATCACTTCTTGCGCGTCCCTTTCGGTGTCACGAATGGTGTCTCTGTCTTCCAGAGGGAAATGGACCGGATGGTGGACCAGTGCCAACTGCAGGCCACATTTCCCTATCTGGATAACATCACCATCTGTGGTCACGACAGGCCAGATCACGACGCCAACCTCCAACGATTTCTCCAAGTGGCCACAGCTCTGAACCTTACTTATAACAGGGACAAGTGTGTGTTTGGAACCACCCGCCTTGCTATACTTGGGTATGTCGTGGAAAACGGGGTTATTGGCCCTGATCCCGAACGTATGCGCCCCCTGTTAGAGCTCCCTCTTCCAACCACTCTCAAGGCCCTCAGACGGTGCCTGGGTTTTTTTTTCCTATTACGCCCAATGGGTCCCCCATTACGCAGACAAGGCACGCCCCCTGGTCAAGTCTACCTCGTTTCCCCTCTCTGCTGAGGCCCCCGCGGCCTTCAGCTGCATTAAAGAGGACATTGCCAAAGCTACGATGCATGCCGTGGACGAGACCGCTCCCTTCCAAGTGGAGTGTGACGCCTCCAATTTTGCTCTGGCTGCTACCCTCAATCAGGAAGGCAGACCAGTAGCATTCTTTTCTCGCACCCTCCAAGGCTCCGAAATTCGGCACTCCACGGTGGAGAAAGAAGCCCAGGCCATAGTGGAGGCTGTTAGGCACTGGAGGCACTATCTTGCTGGCAAAAGGTTCACCTTGCTGACCGACCAGCGCTCGGTTGCGTTCCTGTCCAGCAACCAACAGCGGGGCAAGATCAAAAATGATAAGATTTTGCGGTGGAGGATAGAACTCTCCACCTACACCTATGATATCCTGTACCGGCCTGGCAGACTCAATGAGCCCCCTGATGCCCTATCCCGGGGAACATGTGCTAGCACACAGCTCGACCAGCTGTACGCCCTTCATGCACAACTTTGCCATCCGGGGGTCACCCGATTTTACCATTTTGTGAAAGCTCGGAACCTGCCATACTCCCTGGAGGACATCAGGACGATGACCAGGGACTGCCAAATTTGCGCTGAGTGCAAACCGCACTTCTACCGTCCTGACACGGCAGAACTTGTCAAGGCCACCCGCCCTTTTGAACGACTGAGTGTTGACTTTAAGGGCCCTCTTCCCTCCACTGACCGCAATGTCTATTTTCTCAGTGTTATCGACGAGTACTCACGGTTCCCCTTTGCCATCCCCTGCCCCGACACCACTGCCACGTCCGTCATAAAAGCCCTGCGCCAGCTCTTCACTCTGTTCGGGTATCCCTGCTATATCCACAGCAATAGAGGGTCCTCCTTTATGAGTGAGGAGCTGCGCCAGTACTTGCTAGCTAGGGGCATTGCTACCAGTCGGACCACGAGTTATAATCCTCGGGGTAATGGCCAGGTGGAGTGGGAGAATGCCACAGTGTGGAAGGCCACACATTTAGCCCTTAAGTCAAAAGGGTTGCCGGTCTCTCGATGGCAGGAGGTCCTCCCTGAGGCACTGCACTCTATCCGCTCTCTGTTATGTACATCCACCAATGCCACCCCTCACGAACGCCTATTCTCTTTTCCCAGGAAGTCTGTCACTGGGATCACCCTACCAGTTTGGCTGACGTCCCCGGGGCCAGTGCTGCTCCGGAAACATGTGAGGAGCAATAAATACTCCCCGCTGGTAGAGAGGGTTCACCTTCTACATGCGAACCCCCAGTATGCTTACGTGGTCTTACCTGATGGGCGGGAGGACATGGTCTCCACCCGCGACCTGGCACCCGCAGGTGCAGCAGACCACTACCCTGAAGGCTCTCCGGTAACTATGAACCCTGCACCAGTGGTGACACCGTACTCACCAGGCCCTACACAGACTCCTCATGACACTTGTATACCGGGCGTTTCGTACACATTTATACCAGGCGCCTCGCATATGCGTGAGGGATCACCGGCGCCTAGTGGGCAGGAACAAGCGCAACCTCCGTCCCCTGTGCAATCACCAATGTCGCCGGCATCCATGCGATCACAGCCGGTGCTACGTAGATCGCAGCGACAGATTCGACCACCTGATAGACTTGACTTGTAAGAAACTTCGCCACATGGGGACTCTCAAACAAAGGGGGGGTGAATGTGGTGAACTATATGCCTGTCTGGACACGCCCCCTGCTGAGTGCTCCTGTGGCTCCTCCCACAGGCCCCTGTATAAAGGCGATCTGAGGCCTGATGCTCGGCCTCAGTCTCCAGGACATAGTATGATGGACACTCACTCCTGGTTCCTTCTTCCAGTCAATAAAAGCCGATATCTCGCCTTACGTCTCAGTGTGAGTTATTGATGGTGCATCACCCATCATCCAGATCATTAATGTACACGACAAACAACATTGGACCCAGTACAGATCCCTGAGGCACTCCACTAGTCACCAGTTTCCAAACTGACAAACAGTTATCCACCACTACTCTCTGGCATCTGCCATCCAGCCACTGTTGAATCCATTTTACTATTTCAATATTAATACCTAAAGATTGAACCTTCCATATGGAATGCAAAAAATTGATTTAAGATCTCCCCCATCTGTTCTGGTATGATACGTGGATTACCACTCTGATCTTCCAAAGGACCAATTTTGTTGCTTGCAATCTTTTTGCTCTTAAGATTTCTGAGGAATCCCTTAGGGTTTGCCTTTACCTTGTTTGTTAGAGTAATCTCATGCCTTCTTTTAGCCCTCCTGATTTCTTTCTTAAGCATTCTCTTGCATTTCTTATACTCCATAAGCACCTCATTTGTTTCCACTTGCCTATATCTGCTATACACCTCCTTTTTTCTCTTATCTAGGGTCTCAATATTTCTTGAAAACCAAAGTTCTCCATAGTTGCAATCTTTATCTTTCATTCTGACAGGCACATACAAGCTCTGTTCTCTCAAAATTTCGTTTTTGAAGGCCTCCCACTTTCCAAGTACCCCTTTGTCAGAAAACAGCCTGTTCCAATCCACACTTGCCAGATCATTTCTGATACCATTAAAATTGTCCCTTCTCCAATTTAGAATCTCAACCTGTGGATCAGACCTATATTTTTACATGTTTACTTTGAAACTAATGGCATTGTGGTCACTGGATACGACGTATTCCCTGACACAAACTTCTGTCACCTGCCCTGTCTTATTCCCTATATAGCAGGTCTAGTGTTACATGCTGTCGCATTGGAACATCTATGTACTGATGAAGGAAACTTTTCTGAACACATTTGACAAACTCTATTCCATCTAGTCCTTCTCCATTACATGATTCCCAGTCAACATGTGGAAAGTTAAAATCACCTACTTTAGCAACCTTATTCCAAAAAAAAAGCTGTAGATGAACCATGAGGTTCATCGTCTGCTGAGGGCTAGATCTATGGCATTGAAGACTGGTGACTCAAGTCTGCACAAGGAAACCAGGTATGATTTGTGAAGGCTATTTCAAGAGCAAAGAAACATTTCCGAGTGAGGTTGGAGGCGACAACATCAGATATACGTCTGCTCTGGCACGATTTGCAGGAAATTATTTCCTACAAAGCAAAGCCCAATAGCATGAATGGCAGAGACTCTTCACTATCAGATGAACTCAATGTCTTCTATGCCTTCTTTGAAAGAGAGAATATAACTGTGAAGATCCCTGCTGCACCCAGTGACCCTGTGTTGTCTGTCTTGGAGGCCAATGTCAGGCTGTCTTTCAGGACGTTGAACCCTTTCAAGGTGAGAGGCCCCGAATGAGTACCTGTTAAGGTTCTGAAAACTTGTGCCAACTGACTGGCAAGAATATTCAAGGTCATTTTTGACCCCTCACTGCTAAGGTCGAAAGTTCCCAACTACTTCAAATAGGCAGCAATTATATCAATGCCTAAGAAGAGTAGTGTGAGCTGCCTTAATGACTATTGCCAAGTAGCACTCATAACTATGATGCGTTGAGAGGATGGTCACGGCTAGAATGTACTTGTGGCTCAGCAAGGACCTGGACCCTCTGCAATTTGTCTTTTGCCACTAAGGGTCTATGGCAGATGTAAGCTCAATGGCTCTTCACACGGCCTTAGATCACCTGGACAATACAAACACCTATGTCAGGATGATGTTTGTTGACTAGAGCTCAGCGTTTAACACCATCATTCCCACAATCTTGATTGATAAGTTACCGGATCTGGCCCTCTGTGCCTCCCCCTGCAATTGGATCCTTGACTTACTAACTAGAAAACAACAACCTATGTGGATTGATAATATCTCCTCCTCATAGACGATCAACACTGGTGCGCCTCAGGGGTATGCGCTTAGCCCACCGTCTACTCCCTCTATACCCATGATTATGTTGCTAGGTATAGCTCAAATACCATCTATAAACTAGCTGAAGACACACCACTGCTGGTAAAATCTCAGATGGAGATGAGAGGGTGTACAGGAATAAGATATGCCAGCTAGTGGAGTGGTACCGCAGCAACTACCTTGCATTCAATGTAAGATGAAAGAGCTGATTGTGAACTTCTGGAAGGGTAAGACGAAGGAACATGAACCAATTCTCACAGAGGTATCAGAAGTGGAGAGAGTGAGGAATTTCAAGTTCCTGGGTGTCAAGATCTCTGAGAATCAAACCTGGTCCCAACATAGTGTTGAGCTAAAAAGAAGGCAAGGCCGAGGATATATTTGATTAGAAGTTTGAAGAGATTTGGTTTGTCACCTGAAACACTCAAAAACTTCTATAAATGTACCATGGAGAGCATTCTGACAGTTTGGTATTGGGTAGGGTGGGGGATTGTTGCTACTGCACAGGACTGAAAGAAGCTGCAGGAAGTTGTATAATTAGTCAGCTCCACCTTGTGTACTAGGTACACAAGGTGTACTAGCCTCCGTAGTACCCAAGACATCTTCAAGAAGCAGTGTTTCAGAAAGGAGGTCCATGGTTTCTTCTCCTTGTTACCATCAGGAAGGAGGTACAGAAGCCTAACAGCACACACTCAGTGGTTCAAGAAGAGCTTCCCCTCTGCTCTATGATTCCTAAATGGACATTGAATCCTTGAACAGTACTTCACTACTTTCAGCATATATTATTTCTGTTCTTGCACTTTTAAAATTTATTTAATATACATACATGTATATATGCTTACTGTAATTGGTTTCCTTGTTTATTTTCTATAGTATGATGTATTGCATTGAACTGCTGCTACTAAGTTAACAAATTTCACAACACATGCCGGTGATAAGAAACCCGATTATGATTCTTGCAACAATCTCTTTCCAATTTTGTTCCTCTAAATCCCTAGGACTCTTGGGTGGTCTGTAATATTGCCCACTAACGTGGTCATACCTTTCTTATTTCTCAGTTTTGCCCACATTGCTTCAATAGACGAATTCTCCAGTCTGACCTGACAGAGCACTGCTGTGACATTTTCCCTGACTAGTGACGCCACCCTTCCTCCCTTAATCCCTCCCGCTTTGTCATGTCTAAAACAATGGAACCCCGGAATATTGAGCTGCCTGTCCTGCCCTTCCTGCAACCACATCTCACTAATGGCTACAACGTCATAATTGCAGGTATTGATTCATGCCCCGAGCTCATTTGCCTTTCCCATGGTGTTTCTTGCTTTGAAATACACACAGCTCGGAAGACTAGTCACACCATGCTCAACCTTTTGATTCCTAACTTTGTCTGAGGTCTGACCAACATCTGCCTCCACAACCTCTCCACTAACTGTTCTGGCACTCTGGTTCCCACCCCCCCTGCAACTCGAGTTTAAACCCCACTGTGCAGCATTAACAAACCTTCCCACTAGGATTTTAGTCCCCCTTCAGTTCAGGTGCCTTCAGCACAGTCCCACCTTTCAAGGAAGAGGGCCCAATGATCCAAAAATCTGATGCCCTCCCTGCTACACCAACTCCTTAGCCACGTGTTAAATGATATAATCTTCCAGGTTCTGACCTCAGTAGCACTTGGCATGGGTAGCAATCCTGCGATCACAACCCTGGAGATCCTACCCTTTAACTTAGCACTTAACTCCGCAGAACCTCATCACTCACCCTACCCATGTCATTGCTACTTACATCGGCCATGACCTCTGACCATTTACCCTCCAACTTAAGAATGCTGAGAACTGGAGCTGAGATGTCCCTGACCCTGGCTCCCAGGAAGGACCATACCATCTGGGAATCTCATTCTCACTCACCCACAGAACCTCCTGACTGTTCCCCTAACTAACAAATCCCCTATCACCATAGCATGCCTCTTCTCCTCCCTTCTCTTTTGAGTCATAGAGCCAGACTCAGTTCCAGAGACCCGACCATTATGACATCTCCTGTTAGGTCATCCCCCACCCCCCCCCCCACCCAAAAGTATCCAAAGTGATACTCCTGTGTTGAGGGGGATGGCCACAGGGGTACCCTGCACTGACTCCTTAACTCCGTACCGCTTCAGCCTCCTGCATGATCTGTTCATCTAGTTCCAGCTCCAACTTAATGTGGATTGTTAGAAGCTGCAGCTGGATACACTTCTCACGTTTGTAATTATCAGGGACGCTGGAGGTCTCCCCCCCCTCTCCCCACATCCTGCAAGAAGAGCATTGTACTATCTTTTGCAGAAGGAACCGGCCTTTGCAGAAAAAATGACACATGGGATAGCATAAGAGGGTTTTGGTGGATGAAGGGTACCTCCTCAGGAGATACTGGAAAGGATTATCAGATTATTTGGCGAGTCCTAAGGGAACTTTTCTCTACCGATTCTACACCCAGACAAAGAACTAACAAGTGTGACCTGTCTTGCACTCCTTATATTTTGTACTGGGCTACCATGTCACTATGGCTGGGATCCTTCCATACGTATCAGTTGCGGTAAAACCTTAATTTCTATACAGAGCTTATCTGGTTCCCTCACAAATGTTGCCTGGATTGGGGAGGGTGCCTTACGAGAATAGATTGAGTGAACTTGGCCTTTTCTCTTTGGAGCGACGGAGGATGAGGGCTGACCTGACAAGATGATGAGAGGCATTGATCGTGTGGAAAGCCAGAAGCTTTTCCCAGGGCTGAGATGGCTAGCATAAGCGGGCACAGTTGTAAGGTGTTTGGAAGTAGGTACAGGGGGGATGTCAGAGGACTTTTAAGAGACTCTAGGTAGGTACATGGAGCTTAGAGAAATAAAGGGCTATGTGGTAGGGAAATTCTAGGCTGTTTCTAGAGTAGGTTACATGGTCGGCTAAAGATTGTGGGCCGAAGGGCCTGTAATGTGCTGTAGATTTCTATGTTTTAAAGTTTACCACAACACCCAGCTGGAATATGTCTGCCGGCATTTGACAAGGTTCCCCTTGAGAGGCTCATTCAGAATGTCAGGAGGTATACTGTCCAGGGAAACTTGGCTATGTGCATTCAGGATTTCCCAGCCCAGTGGAGGTAGTAGTGATAGTAGATGGAATCTATTCTTCTAGGAGGTCGGTGACCAGTGGTGTTCAGCAGGAATCTGCTGGGAACTTTGCTTTTTGTAAACTCGCTGCTCCTGAATTCAGTCCCCTCACAAACGGAGGCTAACACATCTCGTGCCTTCTTAGTTACCCTTTTGACTTTTACAGCAACTTTGAGGGATCCAAGGGCATGGACTCGAAGATCCTTCTGTCCCTCCATAGTCAAGAATCCTGCCATTGTCTGCAGTATACAGGTGGAATAACCTGAAAAGCCTGGAAATTCCTGGAGACCAGATACTCTGGTCAGGAAGATCTCTGTAACGTCAGGTTTATAAGTGCCAACACCTTTTGAACCCTGCAGTGGGAGCTCTTGTGGTCAAAGCAAAAGTAATTGTACCTTGGTGACCAAACAATCCAGGGAGATGTATCGGTGATCAGCAGTGTAGCCGAGGGTGGGAAATGGAGTGTGACCACGGTCCGGGTCTCCGGGACAGCAACAATGCAGTCAAGGCACAGAGATGTGGTTGTGCTCAAGGTCATAGGAGGCTGGAGGTTTTAGTCATGACAAAAACATCCAGGTTTGGAGCTGTCCCTTCAGAATAGCACAGTCTCGTGGGAAGTGGGTGATCAGTATGTGAATAAGGAGCAGAGATAATTTTTTTTGCGTTGCTTTACTGTTAATGCCATTCAAGACCTTCCTCTGCTTAATAAGAGAGGCATAACTTTAAGGTGATTGAGGGAAGGTATAGGGGGGAGATTAGCAGTAAGTTTTTTTCACACACAGAGGGGTGGGTGCGGTGGAACGTGCCGCCAGGGGTGGTGGTAGAAGCAGACGTTCAAGGACTTTTAAGAAACTCTTAGATAATCACGGGGATGACAGAAAAATGGAGGGCTGTGTGGGAGGGAAGAGTTAGATTGATTTTAGAGTTGGTTGAAAGGTCAGAAGAACGTTGAGGGCTGAAGGTCCTGTGCTGTGCTGTGCTGTTCTGCTGGATAAT
This sequence comes from Hypanus sabinus, assembly GCF_030144855.1. Lineage (NCBI taxonomy): Eukaryota > Metazoa > Chordata > Chondrichthyes > Myliobatiformes > Dasyatidae > Hypanus > Hypanus sabinus. Next base: position 200,632,870 of record NC_082706.1, read on the forward strand.
GGAGAATGGGAACCCTGATGGGCACCAGAACACCCAGAGAGTTGTAGTTTGTTTAGAGGTTCAGCATGCTAACAGGCCCGTCTCCTCCCAAATATACCCATGTGACCTACCAACCCATACATCTTTGGAATGTGTGAAGAGACCAGGGCACCTGGAGGGAAGAGCATACACTCTTATAGACAGTGGCAGGATGGACCCTTTGTAGCTGGCAGTATAATAGTGGTACATTAACTGCTCTGCTACTAAATATGTGAAATCTCTGGGTTTCAATAACACAACAGAGACACTTCTTATTAGGGGGAGAGAGAGAGAGAGCCTGTGGTATGTCAAATGCTGGGTGAACAAGTCGTCTTTGGAGCACTGCAAGTCTGTGTCTTTGCTGTTGCTTCGCTCACGTTTGAGTGCTCGGTGGTGGGTGCCGATGCTTCTTTCTGCCAATGGGGAGAGGGGGGTCATTGCTTGCTGCCACTTTCGCGCGAGAGGGAGGGGAGTTGGAGGTTCTAACATGTAACTGTCGTTCATTCTTTGAGGGCACTACTCTGGTTGCGAAGAAAAAGCATTTCAGGATGTATATCATACACATTTCCCTGACATTAAATGTATCTTTGAAACCTTTGAAATCTTTGAAACAATACTATTCTTATGAAGTGGTGAAAACAAACTGTACAAGTACAAAAAGAAGAAATAATAAAAATATGTAATGCTTATTAAATAAGCAATAACTATCGACAACATTAAGACGAATAGTCCTTGAAAGGGAGTCCATTTGTTGTGGGACCAGTTCAATCATAGGGCAAGTGAGGTCGAGTGAAATTATTCACTTTGGTTCAAGAGGCTGATGTTTGAGGAGTAATAACTGTTCCTGAACCTGATGGTGGGAATCCTGAGGCTCCTGTAACTTCTTCCTGATGGCAGAAGTGAGAAGAGAGCATGTCCTTGGCGATGGAGGTCCCCGACGATGGATGCTGCTTTCCTGCAGCAGCATTTCATGTAGATGTGCTCAATGGTTGGGATCAATGTATATCAAAGGATATTGAATTGAATTGAATTGACTTTATTTCTTACATCCTTCATATACATGAGGAGTAAAACTCTTCACCTTACATCTCCGTTCAAATATGCAATGTGCAATTATAGTAATTTATGACAAATATTATGTACAACAGGGTAGTCAATATTACAATGAAATACATTTGCATCAGCATGAATTAAGCAGTCTGATTGTCTGGTGGAAGAAGCTGTCCGGAACCTATTGGTCCAGGCTTTTACGCTGCAGTACCGTTTCCCAGATGGTAGCAGCTGGAACAGTTTGTGGTTGGGGTGTCTCAAGTCCCCAATAATCCTTTGGGCTCTTTTTACACACCTGTCTTTATAAATGTCCTGAATCATGGGGAGTCCTGCAATTGAGGGAGGTCCAGTTCCCATACCAGGCAGTGATGCAGCCAGTCAGGATGCTCTCAATTGTGCCCCTGTAGAAAGTTCTAAGAATTTGGGGGGCCCATACCAAACTTCTTCAACCGTCTGAGCTGAAAGAGGCACTGTCGTGCCTTTTTCACCACTCAGCCAGTATGTACAGACCACGTGAGATCCTTGGAGATGTTTATGCCAAGGATCTAAAAGCTGTTCACCCTTTCAACCCCAGACCCATTGATGTCAATAGAGACTAGCCTGTCACCATTCCCCCTGTAGTCCACAACCAGCTCCTTTGTTTTTGCGACATTGAGGAGAGTTTGTTTTCTTGATACACGCCAAGACGGGGTATGGCACAGATACAAAACTGCCTGATGGGTAAAACTCTGTGAAACCTTCAGATGTGTTCCTGTTTGTTACTCCAGGTCCCTGTGTAGACAGCTTCAGTCTGGGAAGTAGAGGAATCATGGAAACATTTGTGGCACAGTAGTTAATGTGATATTATTACGGCACCAATGACCATAGTTCAGTTCTGCTACTGTCTGTAAGGCATTTGTACGTTCTCTCTGTGACCCCATGGGTTTCCTCCGGATGTACAGTGTCCTAACGCATACCAAAGGCTTCCAGATTAATAGGTTAATTAGTCTCATGTGTGTAATTAGACGGTGGGGGCTCACTAGGCTGGAATGGTCTGTTACTATGTTGCATCTCTAAATTAAAAAAAACAACACAGAATTAAGCCCTTACAGCTGAACTTGTCCATGCCAACCACAATGGTTATTCTCATCAATCCCATTTGCCTGCATTACATCCATATTCCTCTGTCCTTTCCTATATAAGTATCTGCCTAGATGCCTTTTGAGTGTTGTAATCACATCTGCCTCGGATTAGGTCTGCTCCAATTTGTCTACTGCCACAACAGCACAGCAGATGATTTCTTTGTTTTGCTCTGCTCCGAAGCATCTGGACAACAGGAACTCATATACTCATCCCGCTGTTCATCGTCTGTAGCTTGGCGTTCAACACAGTCGTCCCATCCAAGCTCATTATTTAGCTTCAGTATCTGGGACTTCATACCTCCCTCTGCAACAGGAGGCTCAACTTCCTCATTGACAGACAGTGAGGACTGGTAACAACATCCCCTCACTGACCATCACGCAGTTGCGCCTCACGACAGTGTTTAACCCCTTGTTTTACACTCTATATACAGATAACTATGTAGCGCAGCTCCAGTGCCTTATTGGCTCCTTAATGTCGTTATAGCCGGGGGTGGTAATGGGGACAAGCACCCGCTACCTATTAAATGTTCCCAATGACGTACATCTCAAATAGCTTCTGACAACCAAATCCAGCTCTTGGCCTTCAAGTATGGTTTAGCTACTAAGCCTGGCGGAACCATTTCTACTGACAGGAAAAGGGGCACAGTGGGTTAATGGTGTCTTAAAACCAGTCACTTCAGACAGATGGGGCTCATCAGCTGTGGTTGTCAGCTCAACTAGGAGAGGGAAAACTCTGATCGCAAACCTCCGCTGCCTTGCGACCATTCGCACTCATGGGGAAGGCTTTAGGCATAAACCCCGAGGGAACAATCCAGAACTGGAATCCCTAAGGCAGTTCTAAGTTGAGTTCAGCACTGCCTGGCAACTCCAGCGACACTGCTGGTGCCAAACTGTATCGGCCTCTGCCGTTCCTTTGGGTTCATCAGGTGCATGGAGAGCTGCAGCCTGTTACATGGACAACAGTTTGCCCTCCATATCGTGCTGATCTGGCTCATGTATCTAGACAGCTAGGATGCAACATCCACGGTCTTCCCTGACCATATACAGGGCCATATACAGATTTATATGGCCCAAATACAAATTGTATACAAATCAGACTTCCATATACAAATTTGTCGATGACACTGTGACTGGATGGATTACCAGAGAAAGATGGGACACCTGGTTGAGTGGTGACGCACTCAACACCATCGAAACCAAAGAGCTGAAGACTCTATTTCATGCTATGTCGATGCTGGTATGTGTGACAACACTTGGGCCTGACCCCAGCATATCCTTATGTTGTCTTGGTTGTTAACGCAAACAACACATTTCTCTGTATGCTTTGATGTAAATAAGACCATAAGGTCATAAGATAGAGGAGCAGAATTAGGCCACTTGGCCCATTGAGTCTGCTTTGCCATTTCATCATGGCTGATTCATTTTCACTCTCAGCCCCAATCTCCTGCCTTCTCCCCATATCTCTTCATTCCCTGACTAATCAAGAATCTATCAAACTGCCTTAAACGTACCTAATGACTTGGTCTCCACAGCTGCATGTGGCAACGAATTCCACAGATTCACCATCCTCTGGCTATAAAAATTCCTCCCTCTATTCTGAGGTTATGTCGTCTGGTCTTAGACTCCCTCACCACAGGAATAGTCCTCTCTATATCCACTCTATCAAGGCCTTTCAACATTTGATAGGTATCAAATAATTGGCCATATATATAACTTTATAGCACAGCTCCAATGCCATATACAAATTTGCCAGCAGCACTGTGATTGGACAGATGAGTCAGATTACCAGAGCAAGCTGGGACACCTGGTTTAGTGGCACCACATTTAACGTCATCAACACTAAAGAGCTGAAGATTTTATTTGATGTTCTGTTGATGCCGGAATGTGTGAAGGCACTTGGAGACGGTTGCCAAGCACATCTTGTTGTCTTGGTTGTTAATGCAAACGATGCATTTCACTGCATGTACATGTGATAAGTTCATGAATCGGAATCAGATCAAATTTCATTGCTTAAAAGATGATTATAAAATCGTGTCCAGATCATTAGCAATTAAGTAGAGACAGAGACTGCTGATTCACTTAGATCAGATCTGGAGTGCTGCAGATTCTAAACATTGACCAGAATTGCTTAGTCAAATCAAATCAAGTTTATGCAATGCGTACAAAATACTGGACGAGCTCAGCACGCCACAGGTGCTGCCTGACCTGCTGAGTTCCTTCAGCATTTTGAGCTTGCTGCTTGGATTTCCAGCATCTGCAGATTTTCTCTTGTTTGCAAATCAAGTTTATTGTCATTTATTGTGTTCGGAGGAACATGTTTCGGATGATGTCAGAGCCAGATTAAGTATATGGCCACCAGTTGGGTGGGAGTTTAAATTCAGCTAAACATTGTGGGGGTAAACAAGAGGGGACGTCATAGGCCAATGAAGATGCAGCAATTAGCATGCAGACAGAAGGACGTGGCTCAAATATTTAAAAAGGCAAGTCACTGGACAATGAACACGAGTTTCCAGCCAAGCAGGTATTAAAACTACAAGTTCAGATTAAATTTATTATCAAAATACATATTCTGCATCATCATCATTAAGTGCCATGTCGTATGAGTGGGCCATCCATTCCATTACCATGATTGTTCCTGGCAAATTTTTCCCCAGAAGTGGTTTGCCATTTCTGTGCCTTTTCTGGGCAGAGCCTTTACAAGATGGTGACCCCAGCCATTATCAATACTCTTCAGAGATTGTCTTCCTGGCATCTGTGGTTGTATAACCAGGACTTGTGATATGGACCAGCTGCTCATACGGCCATCCACCACTTGCTCCCCTGGTTTCACGTGACAATGTTTGGGGGCTAAGCAGGTGCCACTCCTTGCCCTAGATTGACATGCAGACTAGTGGAGGAAAGTTCAAAGTAAGTTTATTTATCAAATTACATTTATATCACCATATACAGCCCTAAGATTCATTTTTTTGCAGGTATTTACACGAAAATGTACAATAGGATTTTACAAAAACAGACATACATAAACAAGGACTGTCAAACAACCAATGTACAAAAGAAGTCAAGTTGTGCAAATATGGAGAATAAGAGTTGTAAGTGAGTCTGTAGGTTGTAGAATTAGTTTAGAGAATGGCGAATGAAGTCACCCAAAACACTAAGCACATCTGTGCTGAGCAATTAATACAAATCCCACCAAGGCAGATAAGTTTTAAGAATAGGCAGTTGTCCAACTGACAGAAAGCAATCTAAAGTATGGTTTTAATACTGATCTCATCAAAGCTAACAGCGAAGGAATGGGTAAACACTGGTTACAGCAGTATATAAGCACAAGAGATTCTGCAGATGCTGGAAATCCAGAGCAAAACCCACAATAAGCTGGAGGAACTCAACAAGTCAGGCAGCATCTATGGAATGGGTTAACCAGTGACTTTTTCAGGATGGACAGGGGGAGAACCTGGCAGACAGAACTGGTGACAGCGAGGACCTACGACCAACACTCAAAGTCAGGGATGTAAGAGGCAGAGCTACCATCCTCTTGCTGGGCACTCCACTGCAAGCAGGTTGTGTTGTTTCCTGTTAGTTACTTAATTACCTACTTACTTAAGCCCATCTCCCCTACTGGGGCATAGGCTACCAACAGCAGCTGAAGAAGGGTCTCAGCCCGAAATGTCGACTGCTTACTCTTTTCCATAGATACTGCTTGACCTGCTGAGTTCCTCCAGCACTTTGTTTGTGTTCCTCTGACCCGGTCTAGTCTTTCCTTCCTCTCTTGGGGATGAGGCGTTTCGAGCTTCTTTTGCCATTTCTGTAGCTCTGGGTTTTTATGGGATGGGGTTTGCTGGCCCCATGCCCAACCCTCCTCCCTTCATAGTCGGGCTTGGGACTGTATAGAGAGCGGTGTTGGACCTCTGTCTAAAAAGTGATGTGCTGGCAAGGTGGAGTTTGGGTAGTTACAGTATATGCCAGCCATTAAATGAAGATCCTGCTTTGGAAATCCACAGATTGTAGGCCTCTTAATCCTCCAATACCAGAGGGGTTGAGATTGAAAGAGCAATTTACCACGGAGAGAAATCCTTGGTTGCCTTGTGTTGCTCATGAAAACATCTTTAACGTACAGGACTCAGAGGTGGATCAACCTGAGCCTCCAGCTGGCCTTCGGCAGAATATCTCATGTACATGCTTTAGAGGTGCTTTCCAAAGCTGCACCATTACTGCCTGCACCCCCTCTTTGCTCCTGTTCTGAATATAATGCTGAGGCTTTCTAAAGCATTGGTGAGACTGCACTTGGAGAACTGTGTGAGCAGTTTTGGACCCCATCTACAAAATGATGTTCAGGCATTGCAGAGAGTCCAGATGCAGTTCACGTGAACGGTTCCAGATATGTAAGGACTAATATATAAAGGGCCACTTATGGCTCTGTGTCTGTACTCACTGGAATTCGGGGGGCGGGGGAATCTTATTGAAACCCATCAAATATTGAATTGTCCAGGGAGGACATGAAGTGCATGTTTCCTATAGAAGGGGAGTCTAGGACCAGAGGGCACCACCTCAGAATACAGGGAAGTCCCTTTAGAACAGAGATGAGGACAGTAAATCTGTGGAATTCATTGTCACAGACGGCCTTGGAGGCCAAATTACTGGTTATATTTAAAGTGGAGGTTTATAGGTTCTTGATTAGTTAGGGGGGCATCCAAAGTTGCAGGGGGAAGGCAGGAGAATGGGTTTGAGAAGGATGATAAAAACAGCCGTGACAGAATGGTGGAACAGACAGTGGGCTGATACCCTAACTCGGCTCCTATGTCTTATGATGTTAAAAACAATGAGCCATAGATCGGAGAAAGATCAGTTGTGGGGACTTGCTCTCTGTCCCCCCCCCCCCCCAACCCCCACCACCAACAAATGTTCAGTTTAAACAGCAGTAGGGCCTTGCTTTACTGGAGGCTGTTGTTTCTGGGTTGGGGAACCTGGCATTAATTAGCATGTTAATGTGACAGCTGGTGCACCAAATTGAATTACTGACGATTGGATTTTGTACAGATGGCCACTTCAGAGTCCCCATTGGAGAGTCTAAACGTTCCTCTGAACTGGAATCTCACACCCGAGCCACTCCAGCGCCGAATTGTCATGGGCTAACTGCGGGATTAGTGCTTCTGGTTAATTCAATTTCTAGGCAAGCATAATTTGACTTCAAGCTCAAGAAGTAAAAATAAACATTAGCTTTAGCAACTGGAGGAAAGAATAAGTATAATTAGATCACCAATCATCCGTCACTTGGTCATGGCATTCCCATCTCTGAGAACAAACGTTGTCCGTCTAAATGCCCCTCCAGAACTGAAAGCACAAAAATATACTGGATGCCTTAATGCACTACTGAGAGAGCCCTGTACTCCTGGTCATCAAAACACCCCATGAAACCATGAGACCATAAGACATAGGAGCAGGATTAGGCCTTTCGAGTCTGCTCTGCCATTCCACCATGTCTGATTTATTTTTCCTCTCAATCCCATTCTCCTGTCTTCTTCCTATGACCCTTAACACTTCTACTAATCAAGAACGTATAACCTGCTCTTTAAATATACCTACAGACTTGCCCACAGCTCTCTGTGGCAATGAATTCCACAGATTCACCATCCCCTGGCTGGAGATATTCCTACTCGTCTCTGTTTTAAAGGGTTGTCCTTCTGTTCTGAGGCTGTGCCCTCTGGTCCTAGACTCCCCCATTATAGGAAACATCTTCCCCATACCCACTCTATCTTGGCCTTTCAATATTCAATAGGTTTCAATGAGATCCCCCTTATCCTTCTAAATTCCTGTGAGTTCAGGCCAAGAGCTATCAAATACCCCTCATGTGTTAACCATTTCTTTCCTGGAATCATTCTCGCGAACCTCCTCTGGATCCTCTCCAATTCCAGCACATCCTTTCTTAGATACGTGGCCCAAAATTGCTCTCCGTACTCACAATATTCCAAATGTGGTCTGAACAGTGCCTCATAAAGCCTTAGGATTATACCTCTGCATTTATATTCTAGTCCTCTCAAAATGAATGCCAACATTATGTTTGCCTTCCTTACTACCAATTTAATCTTCACGGTAGACCATAAGATAAAGGGGCAGAATTAGGCCATTAGGCCCATTGAGTCTGTCCCGCCATTTCATCATTGTTGATCCATTTCCTTCTCAACCCCATTCTCCTGCCTTCTCCCCATGACCTTAAATGCCCTGATTAATCAAGAACTTATTAACCTCTGCCTTAAATATTCTCAATGACCTGGCCTCCATGGCTGCCTGGGGCAAAGAATTCCACAGACTCACCACCCTCTGGCTAAAGAAATTCTTCTCTGTTTGTGTCATGATGTATTCAATTCACTTATTTTTATTTATAACCCATAATGAATTATTTAAATGAATCAGAATCCTAATCAAGCAATATATTTACAATATTATTCAAATGCAATTCAAATATTAAGTACAGAACACTCCATTTTAAATACACCCAGGAACCTGGCCTACATAGCTGCCTGTGGCAAAGAATTCCACAGATTCTTCACCCTCTGGCTAAAGAAATTCCTTCTCATCTCTGTTCTAAACAGACATCCCTCTATTCTGAGGCTTTGCCCTCTGGTCCTAGACTCCCCCACCAGAGAAAACATCCCCTTCACATCCACTCTATCTAACCTTTGAGAAATCCTGTACGAGGACTCCCAAGTCATTGTGCACCTCAGATTTTTAAATCTTCTCACCGTTTAGAAATTAGTCTACGTCTTTGTTCCTTGTGTCCAAGTGCATGACCATTCAGCTTAAGTTCCTCTCTTTTCCTTTTCAAGGTGGCTGGGGTTCTATCGAGGTTCCTCATCTGCAATGGCATTCAAAAACTGTGTTTTCTCATGGCTTGCCAGGCGGCCATTTTCCGACATTCCCCAGGGTGCACCTTGCGCGGCTTTGTGAATGACCGATTCCAGGTCAGCGTTGCCCACAGAAGGAGCATCACGATTTTGCTGCAGCAGATGCATGGACGGAAGTCTCTGCAGTCGAGTGATCGCACTCTTGATGGCGGGAGAGTCTGCAGCCAGTTCTTGAATGAGAGAATCTTGGAATAAAAAGCGACATGGCAGATTGTAATATCGTAACAGTAACTGTCAGTCTCCCCTTTCGCTGTGAAATGGGTGCAGCCATGGGCACTCGCATGGGTCCCAGCTGTGCCTGCCTGTTTGTCGGCTACAAGGAACAGTCTATGTTCCAAGTCTACATTGGTGACCGTCCCGCACTTTTCCCATGCAACATTGACGACTGCATTGGTGCTGCTTCCTGCACCCGTGCTGAACTCGTCAGCTTCATCCACTTTGCCTCCAGCTTCCACCCTGCCCTCAGATTCACCTGGTTCATTTCCAACATCTCTCTCCCCTTTCCCAATCTCACTGTCTCTATCTCTAGAGACAGCTTATCCACTGATGTCTCTCACAGCTAACTGGACTATACCTCTTCCCACCCTGTTGTAAAAACACCATCCCCTTCTCTCAATCCCTCCGTCTCTGCCACATGTGCTCTCCTGATGAGGCTTTTCATTCTAGAACGAAGGAGATGTCCTACTTTTACAGAGAAAAGGGCTTCCCTTCCTCCACCATCAATGCTGCCCTCAATCGTTACATTTCACACTCTTTCCCCACTCTCCCGCCACCCTACCAGGGACACGGTTCCTCTTGTCCTCACCTGCCACTCCACCAGCCTTCGAACTCAGTACATAATTCTCCAAAAATTCCACCACCTCTAAAGGGATCCCACCACCAAGCACCTTACCCTCAACTTTCTGCTTTCCACAGGGATTGCTCCCTATGCAACTCCCTTGTCCATTCATCCTCCCCACTGATCTCATTCCTGGCGCATATCCTTGCAAGCAGGACAAGTGCTACCTGCCCCTACACCTCCTCCCTCACTACCGTTCAGGGCCTCAAACAGTCCTTCCAGGTGAGGTGACACTTCACCTGTGAGTCTGTTGGGGTCATATACTATGTCCGGTGCTCCTGGTGTGGCTTTCTGAATATTGGTGAGACCCAAAGCAGATTGGGAGACCGCTTTGCCGAGCACCTACACTCCTTCCACTAAAAAAAGCGGGATCTCCCAGTGGCCACCCATTTTAATTCCACTTCCCATTTCCATTCCGATATGTCCATCCATGGCCTCCTCCACTGTCCTGATGAGGACACACTTAGGTTGGAAGAACAACACCTTATATTCCGCTTGGCTAGATGGCATGAACATTGATTTCTCAAACTTCCGGTAATGCCCCCCACACCCCTTCAGCATTTCCCATCCCCTGTTCCCTCTCTCACCCATCTCCTTGCCTATGCATCACCTCCCTCTGGTGCTCCTCCTCCTTTTCTATCTTCCATGGCCTTCTGCCTCCTTCACCAATTTACTTCCCAGCTCTTTACTTCATCCCCCCCCCCCCCCGCCCCCGGCCCTTAGGATTCACCTATCACAAAGTACACTGCAGATGCTGTGGTCAAATCAAGACGTACAAAAAGGCTGGATGGACTCTCAGGTCAGGCAGCATCCGTTGAAAGGAGCAGTCAACGGATTCACTTATCACCTGGTGTTTCTCTCTCCCTCCCCCCCCACCTTTTAAATCTACTCCTCAGCTTTTTTTCTCCTGTCGTGCTGAAGGGTTTCCGCCCGGAACATCGTCTGTACTCTTTTCCCAGATGCTGCCTGGCCTGCTGAGTTCCTCCAGCATTTTGTGTGTGTTGTGAGAGAGAGAGAGAGAGAGAGAGAGAGAGAGAGAGAGAGAGAGAGAGCCTGCAGCATATCAATCTGTCGGGTTAATGATGCACCATCAATAACTCTCGGAGACGAGAGGCGAGAGATAGGCTTTTATTAGCTGGAAGAAAGCACTGTCAGCAGCAAGAGACCACCACACAACATCCTGGAGACTGAGGGAGGAGCAGTGCCTCCAATTGCCTTTATACAGGGGACTGTGGGAGGAGCCACAGGAGCAGTCAGCAGGGGGGCGTGTCCAGACAGGTATATGTAGTTCACCACAGTTAACAACAGTTTTTGTTGTCTGCAGGTCATGGTCTCTCTTTATGTGCTTTGTTATTGTTTGGCGGGTGGTGGGTGCTGAAATGAGTGAGGGATGGAGGGGGAGGTTGCTGCTGCTTATGTGGGGGAGGGGGAGAGGGGTCTTTGGGGTTTTAACACTATTCTCTCATTCATTCTTTCGTTTTTGTGGATGTCTGCGAAAACTATCTCAGTTTCCCGTCTGTATACATTCTCTGATAATAGACAGAGCTGTTTGAAGCATTTGAACAATTTCCTTACACTGTATTCCATCTGTTACTTCTTTGCCCTTTCTTTTAATCTCTCCAAGTCCTGCAGAAAGATTAAACTAATTCTGCTTTCTGCAGTATCGGTTGACTAATCCGTAGCACGACTATCAAGAAAAGCAGGGGGAATCTTTAACAGAGTCCTTGGTGGTATTTATCCCTTGAACATCGACTAAATTTGAATCTTTATCACATTTCTGTGTGCAATTGGACTGTCAATGTGGGCAGCACTTTGTTGCGAAGTGTTTTGACGTGTCCCAAGTTCATGGTAGGTGCTGTATATTATACATTCAAGCTTGATCCTTTAAGCTTCTAGATCAAGGATGTGTACCACTGAACATGTTTATAAGGAGCACTGTCCCAAGAAAACATCCTCCATCATCAAGGAGCTGCACCATTCAGGCTATAGTCTCTTCTTGCAGTTACCACGGGGCAGGAGGTACAGGAGCCCAAGGACCCACACCTCCAGCTTCAGAGACAGTTATTATCCTTCAGCTACTAAGCTCCTGAACCGGCATGGATAACTTCGCTCACCTCAACTCTGAACTGATTCCAAAACCTACAGACTCACTATTTACAACTCATGTTCTGAGTATTGTTTCTGTATTTTGCACGATTTGTCTTCTGGTTTGTCAGTCCTTGTTTATGTTTTTTATAAATACTATTGCATTCCTTTATTTTCCTGTAAATGCCTGCAGGAGAGCCAATTTCAGGGTAACATAAGGTGACATAAGCACGCTTTAAGTTTACTTTGACTTTGAAGAATATGGAACTGGAGGAATAAGTGGGGTGGAGTTTGGAGAGTGAGTGGTGCCGATGCTCTGAGATCCTTCTTGCTGCTTTAGAGAATTCCAGAACAAAGACATTGAGCAGAGGTGCAAAGCATGTTGAGGACTAAAATTGTTGGAAATACACAACATAGCGACATATTGTTCTCGCACATCTTCCTGTAGGTGTACAGAGTGGTGTAAGAGATCTCCTCTGAATCGACTTTCAACCTGGTCATTAATAATTGCTGCGAGGAAGAACGGAAAAGCAAAGGAAAAGAGAAAATTGAAATATCAAAATTTAATCTTCCTTTTACTGACTTCACTCACCCCAACTCCGAACTGATTCCACAATCTTCATCTTCAAGGACTCTGCAACTCATGTTCTTAGTATTAGTTATTTACTCACTTATATATTGTTAATTTGCACTTTGTCTTCTTTTGCACATTGGTTGTTTGTCAGGCCTTGTTTGTAGGTTTTCATTGATTCAATTGTATTTCTTTATTCTACTATGAATGCCTGCAAGGTAGCATATGGACACACACCCACACACATGCTCGCGCGCGCGCACACACACACACACACACACATGCTCACGCACACGCATGCACACACACACACACACACATGCTCACACGCGCACACGCACGCACACATGCGGACGCACACGCGCGCACGCACACACACACACACACACACACACACACAATTATATATTTGTAGAAGCACTGTTAGGGTTATGGTTGGAGATAATGGGTACTTTGGAATGTGAGCTGGGTCCTTTGTTCGGCGGGAGACGAAGAGGGAAGATTCGAGCAGGTGGGGGATCGTGATACAATGGACAAGGTGCCAGGGTCAACTGAGGATCGGCGAATATGACTTTCGGAAGAGTTGAGCTCCAACGTGTGCACATTTGACGGTTTAATTATAATGGGCCTTTTTTGTTTTTTTCTTTCTTTTTCTTTGCTGAACAGTTTGTTAAGATTCATAAATGTAATTCCTTTAATCGCATGTAGTGTTCTATCTGTTATTTCTTGGCACTGAGTCATAACAGGGTAGCAAATTATGCAAAATTTACACAAACCGGAGTTTGGGGTGGGAGAGCTGTCTCAATCTCATGGGTTTGGTGGGACTGGAGTGTGTTTTCCCTAGATTTACACAGCCAAGGAAACACTTCTATGATAACTTTGCTTTGAACTTTGAACTATTAAGCAAATCATATGATTACAATCTTATTACCAACTACCATTTTAAAATCCACTAACGTGAACAATGTTTTCATAAAGTGACAGAATAATTTAACACAAATGTGTTAAGCATTTTCACAATAATATAACACAATGTAATTTTCTGGTTCATATTAGTATATTAATATGTCTTCAATTACTGTTTCTATGTGTGTGAATATGATTGGCTGGGGGTTCAGAAAACTTTTTATTCAGAATGATCCCAGGTTCAACTAGGAATAGAGAAAATCGAATCATTGCTTCTTGCCAAATAAATATACCTGTTATGTGGTTGTTAACGTTTTTAATGGGTTCAAAATTGAGATATTTAAAATAAAATAGAAGCGAAGAGTGTTTGACAATGTCCTTCTCTACGTTGGCTGTTCTGGACCTGGATTTTGGGGTTCCATCATCAGTCCCGTCACCAGCAGGCCCCAGGGTTGATACTGAAGATTGAAGCTCGAATGTCAGTTGGAAGTTTTGCTGCTGATGGCCAAAGCTCTGGCTCTGTGAATCTGTGGGTCCTCTGGAAATGCAATCCAAGGCCCGATGTCCGCAAGTTTGTGAGCCCAAAGGGGGCTGGAGGCGCAGAAGTGGCCTGTTCCGAGGTTGGAGGACTGTCTGTGTGTGTAAGTGGGTGGATGGGAAGGAGGAAAGGGGCTTGTTTTTCTGCTGAACATTGTGAATATGTTTTCTTGGTACTGGAATGTGTAGTAACACGTGCAGGCTGTTCCCAGCACATCCTTTGGTATGTTGGTTGTTCACTCAAATGACCACATGATGAATAAATCGGAATCTGAAAATCTAATCAGCTGTTGAAATTGCTGACATGTTAATGTTAAGTTCCAGAAAATATTCTCACTTCCTTTTTAGATATGCAAGCCTGGAATAAAACAACAGACCACCAGGGGAAGTCAGTGGGACAAACAGCATCTGCGAAGGCAGAGGATTGGTCAATATTTCGAGTTGAGATTCTGCATCATGCAGGAGCAATTCCTCCCCCTCCCCCTTCTCTCTTTCTCCATTCCCAATTTTCACTCCTCTCTTGCCCCTTTTCTTCTCACCTGTCCATCACCTCCCTCTCATGCCCCTCCTCCTTCCCTTTCTCTTGTAGTCCACTCTCCTCTCCTATCAGATTCTTTTTCAGCCCTTTCTTCTCGGTCACTATCGCCTCCTAGCTTTTTTCTTTATTCCCTTCCCTCACCCACCTAACTTCCCCCTTACTTGGCTTCACCTCTCATCTTCTTGCTTGTACTCCTTCTCTTGTCCCCACCATCTTATTCTGTCTTCTTCCCCCTTCCATTCCAGTCCTGATGAAGGATCCCGGCCAGAAACGTTGACTGCTTATTCCCGTCCGTTAGATGCTGCCTGATCTGCTGAGTTCCCCTAGCATTTTGTGTGTATTGGTCATACAGGTCTGGATGTTTGTTACCAGCATGCCTGCAGTTCTGTTAAAGACAACGGGCAAAGAAGACAATTCCACACTTGTAACCATTGCTTACATTCTTCTCCAAGGATTGTCACATTGTCGTGGTGGCGATATGTTGCTAAAACAGATTTCCTCAGGTGTAACGTGCGGGGCTGATCAGGCCCACAAGACCCAAACAGCTTGACCGTCCATAATACCGTAAGACATAGGAGCAGAATGAGGCCATTCATCCCATCGAGTCTGCTCCGCCATTCCATCATGGCTGATCCCAGATCCCATTCAACTCCATACACCTGCCTTCTCACCATATCCTTTGATGCCCTGGCTGATCAGTAAACGATTAACTTCTGCCTTAAATATACCCATGGACCTGGCCTCCACCACGGTGTGTGGCAAAGCGTTCCACAGACTCACTACTTTCTGGCTAAAAAAATTCTTCCTTAACTCTGTTCTAAAACATCACCCCTCAATTTTGAGGCTGTGACCTCTAGTTTTGGATACCCCCACCTTAGGATATATCCTCTCCACATTCACCCTATCTAGTCCTTTCAACATTCGATAGGTTTCAATGAAATCCCCATGCATTTTTCTAAATTCCAGAGAGGACAGGCCCAAAGCTGCCAAACACTCCTCATATTTTAACCCCTTCATTCCTGGAATCATCACTGTGAACCTCCTCTGGACTCTCTCCAATAACAACACATCCTTTCTGAGATATGGGGTCCAAAACTGTTGACAATACTTCAAGTGACTGTGTTGCCACCCACAGCTGCAATCTGCTAATTAAATTTGCTGACGACACTACACTGATTGGCCTAATATAAAATAATAATGAGGCAGCCTACAGAGAAGAAGTCATCACCCTGACACAGTGGTGTCAAGAAAACAACCTCTCCCTCAATGTCTGGTTGTGGATTACAGGAGGAATGGAGACGGGCTAGCTCCTATTGACATCAATGGATCTGGGGTTGAGAGGGTGAACAGCTTGAAGTTCCTCGGCATAAACATCACCGAGGATCTCACATGGTCTGTACGTACCGGCTGTGGGGTGAAAAAGGCACAACAGCATCTCTTTCACCTCAGACGGTTGAAGGAGTTTGGTATGGGCCCCCAAATCCTAAGAACTTTCTATAGGTGCACAATTGAGAGCATCCTGACTGGCTGAATCCCTGCATGGTATGGGAACTGTACTTCCCTCTATCGCGGGACTCTGCAGAGAGTGATGCGGACAGCCCAGCCCAGCTGTAGATGTGAACTTCCCACTACTCAGGACATTTACAGAGACAAGTGTGTAAAAGGGCCCGGAGGATTACTGGGGACCTGAGACACCTCAACCACATAAGAAAATAGGTGCAGGAGGAGGCCATCCGGCCCATCAAGCCTGCCCTGTCATTCAATAAGATCATAGCTGTTCTGTCGGTAACTCAGCTCCATCTACCTGCCTTTTTCCCATAACCCTTAATTCCTCTACTATGTAAAAATCTATCTAACTGTATCTTAAATATATTTAGTGAAGAAGCCTCAACTGCTTCTCTGGGCAGAGAATTCCACAGATTCACCACTCTCTGGGAAAAACAGTTTCTCCTCATCTCTGTCCTAAATCTTCTCCCCTGAATCTTGAGGTAATGTCCCCTCGTTCTTGTCTCACCTACCAAAGGAAACAACTTTCCTACTTCTAACTTATCTATCCCTTTCAAAATTTTGTATGTTTCTATAAGATCCCCTCTCATTCTTCTGAGTTCCAGAGAGTATAGTCCCAGGTGACTCAATCCCTCCTGATAGGTTAACCCCTTCATCTCTGGAATCAACCTGGTGAACCTCCTCTGCACTGCCTCCAAAGCCAGTATATCCTTCCTCAAGTACCACAAACTGTTCCAGCTGCTACCATCCGGGAAACGGTACCGCAGCATAAAAGCCAGGACCAACAGGCTCCGGGACGGCTTCTTCCAGCAGGCCATCAGGCTGATTAGCTCATGCTGACTAAACTGTACTTTTATGTTATATTGACTATCCTGTTGTACAAACTATTTATTACAAATTACCTTAAATTGCAGATTACACATTTAGATGGAGACACAACGTAAAGATTTTTACTCCTCATATATATGAAGGATGTAAATAATAAAGTCAATTCAATTCAATTCAAGTGCAACCTGACTAGTGTATTATAAAGGCTCAGAGTGCAGGAACTGTGGCAATAGAACCACAACAAAATAACTTAAACCTAATTTATTATCATAAAACAGAAATTACAAAATATACTATGTAGTAAGTTACAAATAGTTCAGGACTCACGTTTCTTCGTCTCCACTCAATTGTTGTTGTCGTCGGGGGTCTTGGTTGTTGCTGTTGTTGGGGGAACTCTAAATTCTGATACATGAAATCACACTGAGTCCGTCCTAGGCACCGATCGATTGCGGTTCCTCGCTCTATGTGAAGTCCCAAGGACTGAGCGAAAGGTGCCTTAATAAATAGGGGTTCAATCCACAAATACAGCGATACACAGAGAGGTAGAGAAGCTATCTGGTCTTTTGTTCTCATGCCACTGCGCCTGAAGTCAAAAAGAATCCAACTGCTATTAACAAACCTATAGTGTTTAACTTGAGCAGACATCTTATATGTTGTGAGCTCACAAAGCGTTAAAGTGTCATTTGGAATTGCTCAGAATTTCATTTAATAATTTTACAAAATTTAATACTCCACAATACATCAGGGTATGAGCAAAGTAATATGTTCCAGAGAAATTGGTGATCTTGAAAGCTAGTAAAGCCCAAGGATTCAATAATCTACATTCTTGCTGATTTAGGGACCTTTGATAGTTCTGGCAAATATTTTTGTGCTTTCTTTTGTGAAGACTGACACAAAGTAGTTGTTTAATTGTTCTTCCCTTCTCTGAGGATCTTCACTTTGTTGCGTTGGAGGGGCTTGCGAGTTCCCAAGACTCGGAGATCGACTGAGTCTGGAGCTTAGCTCTTGGTAAGGTCGTCCAAGTCAGTGAGGTCAGGGGTAAGGTTCCAGACAAAGAGCAACCCAACCGAGACCTCAACGGTGGAGTTGGCAGATGATGAGGACACATCACAGCGGCAGTGAAGGCAGAGGAAGGTCCCAGCACTGTAGGGTCCTCAACCATCTTATGCCAGTGGACACTGATCCAGAACTGTCAAAGACCGTGAGGTGGTGCCCGTGAATCAGCCACCCCGCATTAAACAAAGACACGTGCAGGCGTTCTCCTTTGAGGGAGTAATCCCTTGAGGGAACAGTATGCTTGATTTGAGTGATCACACTTAAATATGCCTCCAGTAATCTATCGGGACACTAGCCCATTAAACGTTGAGCTGTTATTTCAGCTGTTATTTGTTAATGCTTTTCACTTTAATATATTGTGTACGTCTGCTTTGGTGTGTGTGCTTCCTTCCTACTATATTTTGGATTAAAATAATCCTCCTGAGTATTCGCATGGCTTTATTCCAACCATTCCAACCTTGATTAGACCACACTTGGAATATTGTGTTCAGTTCCGGTCGTCTCATTGTTGGAAGGATGTGGAGGCTTAGAGAAAGTGCGGAAGAGATTTACGAGGGAGCTGCCAGGATTAGCGAGCATGTTTTATGAGGATAGCTTGTTGAGCTAAGGGTTTTCTCTTCAGAGCAAAGGAAGATGAGACGTGACTTGATAGAGATGTACAAGGTGGTAAGAAGTTTAGATGGACTACAGCGAGACTTTATCCCAGGGCAGAAATGGCTTATACCAGGTGGCATAATTTCAAGGTGATTGGAGAAAAGTATGGGGGGGGGGGAATATCAGAAGAAAGCTTTTTACACCGAGAGTGACGGGTGTGTGGAACATGCTGCCAATGATTGTGGTAGAGGCAGATACATTAGGAATATTTAAGAAACTTCTAGATAGTAACATGGATGATAAACTATTTAGGAGGGAAGAGTTAGCTTGATCTTAGAGGAGATTAAAGGTTAGCACAATATTGTGGGCTGAAGGGCCTGTACTTGCTGTACTGTTCTATGTTTCATGGCCTATGTTACCTCCAAAGATTTTCAGTGTCTCTATCTGCACAATGTGGAGGATTCTGCTGAAAGGCCTTCACCCTGCATTCTCGTCTACCCCAGCACCCAGTCTGATATTTCACTCTAGCATTCACAAGTTTCTGTCAACTGTTGCTTTAAACATATTCATAGGCTCTGCCTCCATCCTGGTCCTTCTTCCCACAGTTGCAACCTGACCTGCCAGTCTTTTCTGCTTTTGCTTTAGATTTTAGCATCTGGAGATGTTTAGGTTTTCATTTACTGGGGGGAGGATTCAACTAATCTTTTATCAGTTTTTCCAGTAAAATCAGAGGTGTGGAGCTGGCTAAATTGAGGGGCTGGCAGGGAGAAGGGGACAGGCCTGGAGTAACCATGTAACTAACTACAAAATTAGACATGGTACATTACAGCACAGTACAGACCCCTTGCCAACGATGTTGTGCTTTAACCTACTCTACGATCAGTCTAATCCTTCTCTCCCACATACCCTCCACTTTTCTATCATCCGTATGCATCTCCATAAGATCATAAAACATACAAGTAGAAATAGGCCATTCGACCTATCGAGTCTGCTCCGTCATTTCATCCCTCTTAATCCCATTCTTCTGCCTTCTCCGTGTAACCGTTCATGCTCTGACTAATCAAGAACCTATCAACCTTCAGATTAAACACACCCAATGTCCTGGCCTCCACAGTTGCCCATGGCAACAAATTCCACAAATCCGCCATTCTCTAGTTAAAGAAACTTCTCTTCATCTCCATTCTAAATGGACGTCCCTCTATTCTGAGACAGTGCTTTTTGGTGCTGGACTCCATTCGTATAGGCAACATCCTTTCCCCATACAGTCTATCCAAGCCTTTTAATATTCAATAGGTTTTAATGAGATCCCCCTTTATTCTTTGAAATTCCGATGAGTACAGGTCCATTTCCATCCTGAGAAAGTATCTCTTGCTGTCTACTCAATCTGTGCCTCTTATCATTGTGTACAACTCTATTAAGTCACCTCTCGTGCTCCTTCGCTCCGCACAGAAAAGCCATAGTTTGTTCAACTGATATTCAATCAAAAGTAAGTAGAAAATTGCAACTGGGGATGAAATTCTGATCCTGTGCAATGATTCTTGCCTTGGTCATCAATCATTTCCAGTGCGTTATTATTAAATCAATAATATCAAATAAATATGCTCTTTGGAAAATTTAATCAGATCCTGAAGTGTTGTGAGTTCAAGATATTTAACAGGTTCATGATTTTAATTTACTTGGGAAAAATATAGACGCAATGCAGAGATTGTCCCTCATAGGCTCGTATGACGGTGCTTCAGCAAGAACAATACATTGGCTATCCAGTGCTCAGTATAAATTTGCAAAAGAGAGTCTATAATGGAAAATGCCATTATGAAGTGCATACAGATTTATGATTTTTTTATACATCATAAATATTTAAATTTAAATACTATACTTATTGCTGCTGAGAATATGCAATATAGTGGTGTGAAATTATTTATACACTATTATTCTTTAGTATTACCAGAAGAGAAGAAAAAACTTTGATCATCATAAAATTGTAACATGGAATTGAACATTCAGCTTTTATACGTACCATTTTTATCTTTCTCCACCTTTCCTTAGATATTGTTCGTTCATGAGTGACCATTCTAAAATTTGGCAAATTTCTTTAGATAGGTGGTGGAGAGTATCTTGACTTGCTGCATCACAGTCAAAGACCTTGCACAGAAAATCTTACGAAAAGAAGTGGATATCGCCCGGTCCATCACGGGTAAAGCCCTCCCTACCTCCCTCATCCACACAAACATTTTTGCAGAAAAGCAACGTCCATCATCAGAGACCTCACCACTCAGGACACACTCTCTTCTTGTTGCTGCTATCAGGAAGAAGGTACAGGGGTCTCAGGACTCATACCACCAGGATCAGGAACAATTATTACCCATCAGGCCCTTGAACCAGAGAGGATAACTTCACTCACCCCATCACTGAACTGTTTCCACAACCTATTGACTCAATTTCAAGGACTCTTCATCTCATGTTTTTGATATTTATTGCTTGCTTATTTATTTATTTATTTATTTATTTATTTATTTATCTATCTATCTATCCATCTATTTATTTATTGATTGATTTATTGTTTTTATATGTATTTTCATTTGTATTTGCCCAGTTTGTGATCTTGATTATTTGTCTGTCCTGTTGGCCGTGGACATTCATTGATTCCATTATGTTTCTTAGATTACTGTGAATGCCCACAAGAAAATGAATCTCAGGGTTGTACATGGTGACATCTATGTACTTTGATAATGAATTTACTTTGAACTCTAAATTTTATTAATGTTAACTGTCTCCTGCTTGGTTGTCACAGCACAAAGATACAGCAGGTGGAGGGGCAGATCATGCTGAAGATGCAGGGAGGCGGCAGAAGGACTAAAGCAGGTGAGGAGAATGGCCAAAGATGTGCCAGATGGAAGACAGTGTCAGGAAGTGTTTGGTCAAGCATTTTGGTAGAAGGAACAAAAGCGTAGGCTCTTTTCTAATTGGGCAGAAAATTCAAAAATGTGAGCTGCAAAGGGGCTTGTGAATCCTCATGCGGGATTCCCTAAAGATTAACTTGAGGAAAGTAGTGATCCAATGTGAGCATACATTTCAAGAGGACTAGAGTATAAAAGCAAGGACTTAATGTTGAAGCTTTGTAAGGTTCCGGTGAGGCCTTACCTGAATTATTGTGAGCAGTTTTGGTCCCCTTACCTAAGAAAGGACGTGCTGACACTGGGGAGTGTTCAGAGGAGATTCATGAGAATGAGTCCAGGTGTAACACTCAGCTCTATCCACTCACGTTCATCTAGCGGAGACTGCCATCTGCCCGCCAAACTGTCTCACGTTTGCGTAGATGCTGTGTATGCACCCCGGCACAAACCCACAACGTGAAATATCAGTCAGTACACAACAAACGTTTGAACAATTACACTTTATAAATTGTACTGGGTCTATGGGGTTAGCAGAGAAACAAAAATATAAAATAAACAAGCCACGAAGAATAGAGAATATACAGTCCATGCACAACGTTGGAGCTCATGCAGTATCCTCAGTCCACCATTTGGTTTCCTCCGGACTCCACGACCCTCGGACTGGGACCAACCACTGTGGTCGACCAGAGCACTTCCCTCACATCCTTCTTCTTTGCTTCTCCTCGCCGATCTCCCACACACTCATCCAGGTTCCCACATATATAGATAGAATAACATGACTTCCATTGGTTAGTTCCCCATTATCTATAATTATAACCCAAACATTTCAGCTCCAAAGAACATTACCTCATCAG
Organism: Hypanus sabinus; assembly: GCF_030144855.1. Lineage (NCBI taxonomy): Eukaryota > Metazoa > Chordata > Chondrichthyes > Myliobatiformes > Dasyatidae > Hypanus > Hypanus sabinus. The sequence continues at coordinate 200,655,165 of NC_082706.1, forward strand.
TTAACATTCCAGAGAAACCATTTTATTATTAGCAGTTAACAGTTACCATTACAGTTAATATTACTGAGAACTCTACATTCTCCCACCACCAAATTTAGTCATGCCCTTAGTCATGACATTCAGATAATTTGCCAACCCTTCCTGCAAAACACAGAGCCCAATCCAAGCGTAGAAGAGGGTGACATAACTCCCCAAAACAGTAGAGATCACACCCTGTTTCCCAGGTGCTACATATGCCACCCTCTCCGGGGTGTTCCTAATTCTCTGAGACCTCCATACCCCCTCTTCCAGCTCCTCCAGCTCAGACACTACTGGAGACACTTTGGGGCTATCTGGTGAAACCTCCCACGATTTGTCACTCAAACCCCTCTGCAACTCGGAGCCCCTTGCCTCAGGTTCAGGCCCCACTTCCTCTCCTCCCGAGTCCTGCTGCACTCCCTGCTGCCCACCAATAGCCCCCTTCACCTCACCTGATGCAGGTGGGAGAAGGGCCTGGAGTCTCTTCCTCTGTCACGGGGGAGTTAGCGAATGGCGGCATGTACCACACATCTGAATCAGCACCTTCCGAATCCATATCCCTTTCCGGGGCTGGGCCCGGCCCAGTCTCTTTCGCGGTGGGCCCTTCCATCGCCCTGCACTTCCACAAAGTCCTCGTACGAGGTGTAGACTCCAAGTCAGGCAGGGGGCAATCTCATTGAACCCTATCGATTGTTGAAAGGCCTAGATAGAGTGGATGTGGAGAAGATGTTTCCTATAGTGGGTAAATCTATGACCAGAGGTCATAATCTCAGATTAGAAGAACGTCCATTTAGAATGGAGATAAGAAGGAATTTCTTCAGCCAGAGAGTGGTGAATCTATGGAGTTCATTGCCACAGTGAGGGATAGAAGCACAAAGGGAAGAAAACCCTCCATCCTCCCCCCCAATGGCCATGAACACAGGGTGGTGTTTGGGAACAGGAGCCTGAATTCTGATGGAGGCTCCAATGCACAAGATCGACAGAGGTCGCAGAGAGTTGTGCACTCAGCCAGCTCCACTATGGGCAATCATGAAACACATCTTCTAACGCTTGTGTCTCAAGAAGGCAGTGTCCATCTTTAAGGATGCTCACCATGGAGGACTTGCCCTCTTCTCATTATTACCATCGGGGAGGAGGTAACAACTTCCTCCCCTCCATCCTCAGATTTCTGAATGGTCAATTAACACCACCTCACCTTTCCTCTTTTGTACTGTTTAATTTTTATTGTAACTTATAGTAACTTTTCTTTTATGTCTAGCACTGTACTGCTGCCTCAATAAAGCAAATGTCATGACAGATGTCAGTGATAATAAACCTGATTCTGATTCAGAGTCTGCAAGTTGTGATATTGGAAAACTGATAGGGTCTCTGATGGAGCTAAATGTCAGCAGTCTGTCCCCATAGCAACTAATTAACTTATGCAGCACAGACAGGCGATGTTTTGGGGCTGAGCCTCTGAGAAGTCAACTGTTTATTACTTTCCACAGATGCTGCCCGACCTGCTGATTTCCTCCAGTACTTTGCAGGTGTTATTCTGGATTTCCATAATCTGCAGGATCTCTGGTGTTTATAGTTATGCAATTGCTCGCCGCGCAGCACCTCCTCTCTCCTTGGCATTCCAGGGGCTACAAAGAAGAGAGCTGTCAGGACAGTCACAGAGGCTGCTGAGCGAGCCTCAAGATGGCTCCGGATCAAAGATGTGACCTGTGCACCAGTGCTGCTGGGACACATCAAGCCGAGCTGGGTTGCCTGGGTGAGGATGTCCAAGAGCACTCAATGACGTCAGGTTACCTCACTGGTAATGTGTCCAATCACATCCTAGGATGTATGTCAGAATCCGAGTGTGATCTTGATCAGATTTTTTGCAAGGAGTTGCCAGTAAAAAACCTGACATTTGTCTCTTTTACTACTTTTTGTTTCCTTTTCTTCTGTATTTTATTCTTTATATAACTCTAATAAAGTTATTTCTTATTTCTTCTTACATGTGTACAGTGCCTCCTTTGTGGATACACTTGCTGCTGAATCAGAAAAGAACAAGGAATAAATTTTAAAATAATTTGTCTACACAATCTAAAATCCATTATTATATTCTGTGTTGTGTCTCTAAATAAAATAGTATCTTATCCCAAAGGATATGATCTCATACTTGGTACAGGAACATGTTAATTGGCACGTTATCAATAACTGGGAATCCAAATGTATTTCAACTTATGATTCCTCTACCTCCATCCTGTTTGTCACATGCTCAAAGAACTTTAGTACATTTGGAGTCATGGTGGATGTCTATCACAATGATGGCGGGAGACCTGAGTGGGAAAAGCCATTTTCACTGGGGCACTTTCATTCTCTCGACCTCAGATGTCCACCGTAGGTCCAGAGGTACAAACAAGCATCACAAACTGAGGTCTTCATTGGTTGCAGTGGTTGACCATAATATCTTCTGTGCCTTGTCGTGCGTTCACTCTTTGCAGTACCGCTTTTCTCACCATTGGACCTCACAGTAGATTCTATCTGCTGAGTCCACCAGAGCTGACTTTGCATGCTGGGACAGACATGTCCCTATCTCACCGGGGTATGTGGTCACCAGCTACCCTCACCTGGTTTAGGTCGTCTGATCTAAGCTGTGGCCGCTGTTGCATGCAAACAGCTGCTTGGAGCCACAGGTGAGAGCTGAGGGCCCGGGTGCAAGTTGATGAGACTAAGCAGACTAATAGCTTGGCATGGACTAGAGGGGCCGAAGAGCCTGTTTCTATGCTGTGGTGTTTTATGACTGTATGACTCTACATCCAGGGGAAACACATGTGGTCACAGAGGAATGCACAAACTTCTTACAAACAGCGATGGGAATTGAGCCCCTATCTTACAACTGACACTATAAAGTATTGTGCTAACTGCTGTGCTACCGTGAAACCACTTTCTCATCTTCTAAGAGACCAATATTTACTGTAATTACTCTTCATTTGCTCATAGGAACTCCTACTGCCTTTTGTATTATAGATATTAGACCATAAAATGTGGGATCAGAATTTAGCAAATCATTTCATCACATCTGCTGTGACTTTCCATCATGGCTGACTTCTTGTGTACCAGTTTTGCTGAATGCATTGGGTTTAAAGGCATACAGTTTGCTTAGAAATTTGCCTGCTACAACCAAACCAGCTGAATATAAGCTTTCCTCATGTGGAAGTAACGCAGGTACATTTAGAATTGAAACCATTGTTGATTGCTTTAGGTTTCATTTCAGCACATGTGGCAGAATTGAAGAGATTGAGCATTGTCACTTCAGTGATGGGCTTAATGGTACTTTGAGAGATCACCTAGTTTGTGGAATCTTACAAGAAAGCATTCAAAAATGGCAACCTAACTGAAGCACAACTTACTTTTGAAAGAGCAGTTGGAATAGCTGTATCAATGGAAACAGCAGGCAGAGATTCAATCGAGTTGCAGTCGGGGTTGAAAGTGAGCATGAACAAAATTGCAACGTTTAAACAGCAGCAAGTCTGGCTGAACAAATTGTGTCACTCTTGTGGCAGGGGCTTACACACACCAGACCAAATGTAAGTTTGCAAGTGAAGCTTGCAGAAAATGCAACGAAGTAGAGCACAAACAAAGAGCGTGCGTGGCAGACAAGAATAAATGGACTGCACAGGGAAGAGAAAAAGCTAAAAAGTCAAGCTGCAGTTTTACAAAGCACTAATCTGCATGCGGTTGATGAAAAATCCGAGAGTGACACAGCCTTGAGATTTACACTGAAAACTAACAACAAACAATATGGCTTACACCAGGAGTTAACGGCAAATGAATTAAAGATGGAATTGGACACTGGCTCAGCTGTTTCAGTCATTCCACAAAATGAGTTTGAACGGCACTTCTAAGATGCAGAACTGAAGCTTGTAGGTATCTAAGAAATTACACTGAAAAAATAAGAACTCTTATGGGAGTGACATTTCTTTTTTTTCCAGAGTTCAAATAAATTTATTATCAAAGTACATATATGTCACCATATACAACTGTGAGATCCATTTTCTTGCAGGCATTCTCAATAAATGTATAATAGCAAAATAACCATAATAGTATCAAAGAAAGACCACACCAACTTGGGCACTTAACCAATATTTGAAAGACAACTGTACAAATACAAAAAGATAGAAATAATCATAATAATAAATAATTAAGAAATAAATTTTGAGAACATTAGCTAAACTATCCTTGAAAGTGAGTCCACAGAAGGAGTGTGTGACATTTCTAACAGTGAAATACAACAATTAACAAGCCAAACTGGGTTCATATGTGGTGAAAACAGGAGGACCAGCATTGTGGGGTAATAATTAGCTGAGACAACTATAAGTTAATCCAGTATTTGCATATCAAGGCCAATATAATGTTAAGTGAAAATGCCACACCCAAGTTTTACAAAGTCAGTTGACGCACAAGGATTACTCAAGGGTGCTGAGAAAATTCCAGCAGGGAAGGATGCCCCAAGGACAAAGGACGTGTCAGTCTTAAGGATTTGTAGATTACTGTAACAGGTTCCTGCTAAATCTGGCAACATGTTCCTCCCCTTGAACTTGTTACAACAGACCGGGAAGAAATTATAATGGACAAAGAAGTATGAAGTGGCTTTCCACAAGGCAAAGGAAATAGCGATGTCAGACTCGGTCCTCACATGTTATGGTCCACATTGTTCAGTAAACTTGCCTGTAACACCTCGGCTTATGGTATTAGTGCAGTCATGTCACATGTTATGTGTGATGGAAGTGAACACCCTATAGCATTCCCTTACTGCTGCAGAGAACAGTTACGCACACATTGACAGTGGGGCCTTGAGTCTGGTTTGGGGTGTAAAACGTTTCAACCAGTACTTGTATGGGAGAGAGCTTCCCTCACTACTGATCAGCAAACCCCAGTGTCCATTTGCAATCCACAGAAGGGTGATCCACTAACAGCACAAATGTAGAGATTAGCCCTGTTTCTTGGAGGACACAATTACAAGATTGAATTCAAGATGATGACTATGCATGGATATAGGGATGGCTTGTCCCATTTACCATTGGAAAAGGAAATACCTGAAAAAATTTACAAAAGAATACAGTCCTTGATGTACAAAAAAGCTGGATGAACTCAGCAGGTCGGGCAGCATCCGTTGAAAGGAGCAGTCAACGTTTTGGGCCGAGACCCTTTGTCAGGACTGAAGAAGGAGGGGGCAGGGGCCCAATAAAGAAGGTGGGGGGAGGGGGGAAGGTGAAAAACCAATCAGAGGAAAGATCAAGGGGTGGGGGAGGGGAAGCAGGGAGGGGATAGGCAGGAGAGGTGAAGAAAGTGAAGCGGTCCCCCAATCTGCGTCGGGTCTCGCCGATGTAGAGGAGGCTCTTCAGTTGGAGGAACAACATCTCATATACTGTCTGGGTAGTCTCCAGCCCCTTGGTATGAACATCGAATTCTTCAACTTCTGGTAATTCCCTCCCTCTCCCTTCCCCCATCCCACTTTCACTCTGCCTCCTCTTCCAGCTGCCTATCACCTCTCATGACTCTGCCTTCTTCTACTACCCATAGTGCTTTCCCCTCAGATTCCTCCTTCACCTCTCCTGCCTATCCCCTCCATATTTCCCCTCCCCACTCCTTGACCTTTCCTCTGATTGGTTTTCCACCTGGCACCTTCTACCCTCCCCCCCTTCTTTATAGGGCCCCTGCCCCCTCCTTCTTCAGTCCTGACGAAGGGTCTCGGCCCGAAACGTTGACTGCTCGTTTCCACGGATGCTGCCCGACCTGCTGAGTTCATCCAGCTTCTTTGTACGTCTTGATTTGACCACAGCATCAGCAGTGTACGTTGTGTTTACAGTCCTTAATGTATTCTCCCTAACTCAAATTGAGAGTCTCCCTGTTCTGACTGAGACAATCCAAAGGGAAAACAGAAAACAGCCCACACTGTCTCAGCTCTATGAGGCCACCCATAATGGCTGGAATGTGCAGCAGAAACTCCAGTTCACTCATTTTTACCAGCGCTCGGATAAACTTGTTCTGGATGGAGATGCCTTTTGTGGGGAATGGTAGCTGTGGTTCCATCTAAGCTGAGAGCTAAAGTACTGGAGGAGATACATGCTGGTCATCTAGGCATGGTTAACATTAAAGCTTTGGCTTCAAACTTTGTCTGATGGTGTGGGATAGATCAGCAGATCGAGCAGCTTGCCTTGCACCATTCGGGATGTCGATATCGGAGCCTCTCCTGAGAGTTTCTCACAGCTACAAGTCTCACCTGCCAAGCAGAGTGTCCATCTCCCCCCTTGTCAGGAAAGACTCAAACCTGCAGGGGTAAGCAGGCTTCAACAGTACTAAACCTTTAGGCCAGAAAAGGGCAATGTAAACATTTCTTATGCTATGAATGTTTTATATAGTATACTGTGCATACAGTTGAAAAGCATATTGAGTTGGGTTGGAGTTTAAGGCTAAGAAGTGAGGAGTGTTGTGTAGTTAATATTTCAGTAATATTGTAAATGCATTGTTTGATTAAGCATTCTTGTTTGTTTAAACAATTCCTTGTGGGTTATATATATATATGTACATGAATGATATACATCATCACACTACCATCTGATATGGGTGTGCCTTGCTTAAAGTAAACAAGAAGTTAGCTCACACTGTGGACTCCCATCTTTTCCTTCCACTCACTTTACTGTTTTGGAGCTGCAAAACATATCACAAAGGTTGATAGGTTCTTGATTAGTCAGGACTTTACTAATTAGGAACTGATCACCTTCACTTAAAATATACCTAATGACTTGGCCTCCAAAACTGTCTGTGGCAATGAAATCCATAGATTAACTACCATCTCGCTAAAGAAATTTCTCCTCATCTCATTTCTATAGGGACATCCTTCTATTCTGAGGCTGTGCTTTCTGGTCCCCGACTCTCCTACTCTAGCAAAGACCCTTTGTACATACTCGGCCTTTCAATATTTGAAAGATCACCCCTACTCTCATTCTTTTAAATTCCGTATCGCAGGACCCTACTGACTCACTTGCCCTTTCCTTACTTACAAGGAAGTAAGAGAAAGGCTGATGACTTTATGGCTAAGGGGAGCACACCTTGAAAATCAAATATGATTGCAACCATAGATAAAATGAAGAATCCAGTAATGAACCTGAAAATAATTCTTGATTCCTTTAACTGGCACTGCCCGATCCTTCTTGTTCGTTTTTATGACTTGTCCATCAGTGCATAATTAATGTGTTGTTCAATTTGGGAAAACGGCAGCATTGACAACTAGTCAGATATGATATACATCATCATATCATCTCCTGGCATAACACTGGCAGTTTCTTCTGGCTGGACATGGTCATCCTGCAGTGTTCCCACCGTGAGTCAGTTTAACATAGAGCACAGTACGGGGCAGGCTCTTTACCCCACAATGTTGTACCAGTCTCTTAACTCACTCCAAGATCAACCTAACCTTCCCTCCCATGTAACCCTCGCTGTTTCTTTCATCCATGTACCTAAGAATTCCTTAAATAGACCATAAGACATAGGAGCAGAATTAGGCCATTCAGCCCATCAAGTCTGCTCCATCATTCCATCGTGGCTGATCCCAGATCCCACTCAACCCCATATACCTGCCTTCTTGCCATATCCTCTGATTCTCTGACCGATCAGGGAACGATCCACCTTAAATATACCCACGGACTTGGCCTCCACAGAGCATTCCACAGGTTTGGCTAAAAGAATTTCTCCTTACCTAGTTCTAAAAGGTCACCCCTCCGTTTTGAGGATGTGCCCTCTAGTTCTGGATACCCCCACCATAGGAAACATCCTCTCCACATCTAGACATTCAGTAGGTTTCAATGAGATCCCACTGCATTCTTCTGTTCCAGTGAGTACAGGCCCAAAGCTGCCAAATGCTCCTCATATTTTAACCCCTTCATTCCCAGAATCATACTCATGAACCTCCTCTGAATTCTCTCCTATGACACCACATCCTTTCTGACACAAGGGGCCCAAAATTGTTGCCAATACTTCAAATGTGGCCTGACTCGTGTCTTATAAAGGCTCAGCATTATCTCCTTGCTTTTATACTCTATTCTCCTTGAAATAAATGTCAACATTGCATTTGCCTTCTTTACCACAGACTCAACCTGTAAATTACCCTTCTGGGAGTCTTGCACGAGGACTCATAAGTCCCTCTGCACCTCTGATGTTTGAACTTTCTCCCATTTAGATAATAGTTTACACTATTGTTCCTTTTACCAAAATGCATTATCATACAGTTCCCAACAATGTATTTTATCTACCATTTTCCCCCATTCTTTCAATTCGCCGAAGTTCTGCTGCAATCGCATTGCTTCCACAGCACTACCTACACCTCCACCTATCTTTGTATCATCTGCAAACTTTGCCTTGAAGCCATCAATTCCATTATTCAAATCATTCACAAGCAATGCAAAAAGCAGTGGTCCCAATTCTGACCCCTGAGGAACACCACTAGTCACTGGCAGCCAACCAGAAAAAGCCAGTTTAATTCCCACTCGCTGCCTTCTGCCTGTCAGCCATTCCGCTATCCATGCCAGTACATTTCCTGTAATGCCAAAAAATTTTACCTTACTAAGCAGCCTCATGTGTGGCATCCTATCAAATGCCTTCTGAAAATCCGATTAACATTCAATTCCTCCCCTTTGTTCTCCCCACTCGTTACTTACTTGAAGATCTCTAACAGATTTGTCAGAGAAGATTTGCCTTTACAGAAACCATGCTGACTTTGACTTACATTATTAGTCTCCAAGTACCCTGAAACCTCATGCATAATAATAGACTTTTGGCATTCATAGCAAAAGGATTTGAGTACAGGAGCAGGGAGGTTCTACTGCAGTTGTACAAGGCCTTGGTGAGACCACACCTAGAGTATTGTGTGCAGTTTTGGTCCCCTAATCTGAGGAAAGACATTCTTGCCATAGAGGGAGTACAGAGAAGGTTCACCAGATTGATTCCTGGGATGGCAGGACTTTCATATGAAGAAAGACGGGATCGTCTAGGCTTATACTCACTGGAAATTAGAAGATTGAGGGGGGATCTTATTGAAACATATAAAATTCTAAAGGGATTGGACAGGCTAGATGCAGGAAGATTGTTTCCAATGTTGGGGAAGTCCAGAACGAGGGGTCACAGTTTAAGGATAAAGGGGAAGCCTTTTAGGACCGAGATGAGGAAAAACTTCTTCACACAGAGAGAGGTGAATCAGTGGAATTCTCTGCCACAGGAAACAGTTGAGGCTGGTTCATTGGCTATATTTAAGAGGAAGTTAGATATGGCCCTTGTGGCTAAAGGGATCGGGGGTATGGAGAGAAAGCAGGTTCAGGGTTCTGAGTTGGATGATCAGCCATGATCATACTGAATGGCAGTGCAGGCTCAAGGGGCCAAATGGCCTACTCCTGCACCTATTTTCTATGTTTCTATGGATCCAACACATTCCCAGCCACTGAAGTAAGGCTAACTGCCTATAATTTCCTTTCTTTTGCCTTCCTCTCTTCTTGAAAAGTGGAGTGATATTCGTGTCTTCCAGTTCTTCGTGACCATGCCAGAATTAAGAGATCTCCCTAATGTATCTGCTTCTACCACTTCCCCTTGCAATGTGTTACAGACACTCACCACTCTCTGTGTAAAATCCTTAGCTCTGACATACTCCCTATACATTCAATTAGCCATTTCCACTCTGGAAAAAGTCTCTGGCTATCCACTTGATCTGTGCCTCTTACCATCTTTTACACCTCTATCAAGTCACCTCTCATCCCCCACTGCTCCACAGAGAAAAGCGCTAGCTCGCTCATCCTATCCTCATAAGATATTTTTTTGCAATCCAAGCAGCATCATGGTAAACCTCTTCTGCATCTTCTCCGAAGCTGCCACAACATTCCCTTAATGATGTGACCAGAAATGAACAGAATATTCTAGGTGTGGTCCAAACTTGAGAGCCAGTCCCTTCTTACCATCTGACCAGCCGGCTCCAATCATTGATTCAGAGCAAACACGGAGGACCCTTGCCAGGGTCAACCCACGAAAAGCAGGAGGTCCCGACAACATCCCTGGACGTGTGCTCAAGGAATGTGCTGATGTATTAACAGATGTCCTGACAGACATTTTCAACATCTCCCTTAGTCAAGCCCCAGATGCTTCAAAACCTCCACAACCATCCCTGTAGCAAAGAAATCAGTTGTAGCCTGTCTGAATGATTACCGTCCCGTTGCCCTGACCCCGATGGTGATGAGATGTTTTGAACGGCTTGTCCAGCCTCATATCACAGCCAGCCTCCCCTCATCGCTGGATCCTCTACAGTTTGCTTATCGTCCCAATCGCTCTACAGAGGACGCAATATCCACCACACTGCGCACAGTTCTCTCTCACTTGGACAACAAAGACACTTATGCCAGAATCCTGTACATTGATTTCAGTTCAGCGTTCAATACCATCATCCCGCAGAGACTAGTGGAGAAACTGTCGCTGCTTGGCCTTAACACTGCCATGTGTCACTGGATTCTGGATTTCTTGACAGAGAGACCACAGTCAGTCCGTGTTGGCAGGAACATCTCTGACTCCATCACACTGAGCACTGGATCCCCACAAGGCTGTCTGCTTAGCCCATTGCTGTTTACACTGCTAACACATGACTGTGCAGCCAGATTCAAGGAGAACCTGATCAGTAAATTTGCTGATGATACCACAGTGGTGGGGCTCATCAGCAAAAATGATGAAACAATGTACAGGGAGGAGGTCAAACACCTAGAGAGCTGGTCCAGTGACAACTTGATGCTTAATGTCACCAAAACCAAGGAGATGATCATCGATTTCAGACGGTCTCAGCCTGAGCACACACCCCTCAGCATCAGCGGCTCCACAGTGGAGAGAGTGGAAAACATCAAGTTCCTTGGGGTGCAGATCTCAGACAATCTCACCTGGTACAGGAGCACCACTGGGATTGTGAAACAAGCCCAGCAGAGATTGCACTTTCTGAGGAAGCTTAAACAAGCATCACTCCCCACTAACATCTTAACTACATTCTACAGAGGCGTGGTTGAGAGTGTGCTGACCTTTTGCATCACAACCTGGTACTCCAGCTGCAGTGCTGCCGACAAAAAAGCCTTGCAGTGGTTAGGGGAGCAGAGAAGGTTATTGGGGTCTCCCTACCTTCTGTCCAAGACCTCTTTCAGAGTCGATGCCTCTAGAAGATACGGTACATCATTAAAGACCCCTCACACCCTCTCCATGAACTGTTTGTTCTTCTGCCTTCAGGTAAACGTCACAGGAGCATCAAAACTAAAACCACAAGGCTACTTAACAGCTTCCTTCCTCAAAACTGCCCAACGCATTACCTGCACCAGCCTACGCACCGGCAAGGACATATATACAGAAAGGTGCTGGTCAAGGATCCCACACACCCTTCTCATGGACTATTGGTCTCACTTCCATCAGGGAGGAGACTACAATGCAACCATGTCAGGGCCACCATTCTCAGGAACAGTTTCTTTCCCAACACAGTAAGGCTGATCACTACCTCCACCCACTAACCCACCCTTCCATACCTCCAAACACCAGGACTTTATCATTTCCTGTTAGTCACCTTGTGTGTACACACTCCTGTGTGTAATGTCACTTTATGACCATACAATCTATAAGCTATTTATATTTATTGTGTTTTTCTAAATTATCGTGTTCTTTCTCTTTTTTTTTGTGCTGCGTTGAATCTGGAGTAACAATTATCTCATTCTCTTTAACACTTGTGTACTGGAAACGACATTAAACAATCTTGAATCCTAAATCTTGAAAATTATGTCTGCATTGCTTCGTAGTATGGATTGTGTAGAGCTGCACTCCATTATGAGAAAATTATGTTACCACGAAAACTCAGTGCAGACAGACGTGGTCATAGGACAGAAGCACACCCTTCAGCCTATCTAATTCATGCCAAACTATTAATCTGCCCAGTCCCATCAACCTGCACCTGGTCCATAACCCTCCATATCCCTCCACATTTCCCTTAAATGTTGAAATCAAACCCACATCCACCACTCCCACTGGCAGTTCATTCCACACTCTCAACACACTATGAGTGAAGAAGATCCCCTTCGCATTCCCCTTAAAGATTTCACATTTACCCATGACCTCTAGTTCTAGTCTCACACAACCATATAACCATATATAACCATATACCAATTACAGCACGGAAACAGGCCATCTCGGCCCTCCTAGTCCGTGCCGAACTCTTAATCTCACCTAGTCCCACCTACCCGCACTCAGCCCATAACCCTCCACTCCTTTCCTGTCCATATACCTATCCAATTTTACCTTAAATGACACAACTGAACTGGCCTCTACTACTTCTACAGGAAGCTCATTCCACACAGCTATCACTCTCTGAGTAAAGAAATACCCCCTCATGTTTCCCTTAAACTTCTGCCCCCTAACTCTCAAATCATGTCCTCTCGTTTGAATCTCCCCTACTCTCAATGGAAACAGCCTATTCACGTCAACTCTATCTATCCCTCTCAAAATTTTAAATACCTCGATCAAATCCCCCCTCAACCTTCTATGCTCCAATGAATAGAGACCTAACTTGTTCAACCTTTCTCTGTAACTTAAGTGCTGAAACCCAGGTAACATCCTAGTAAATCGTCTCTGCACTCTCTCTAATTTATTGATATCTTTCCTATAATTTGGTGACCAGAACTGTACACAATAACCTCGGTAGAAAAAGCATTTACTCCATCTACACAACTGGTAATTTTATATACCTCTGTCAGATCTCCCCTTATTCTCCAAGGAATGAACTCCTAACCTATTCAACCTTTCCCTATAACTCAGGTCCAGCCAATATCCTAGTAAATTTTCTCACTACTCTTTCAATCTTATTGATAACTTTCCTATGGATATATGACCAGAACCACACATAATACTTCAAATTAATGCTTGCACAACTTCAATATAACATACCAATTCCTGTATTCAATACTTTGATTTATGAAGGCCAATGTGCCAAAAGTTCTCTTTATGACCCTAAGTTCTGGTGGGAGCTGCCAATGAAGCATTACATTGACCTCTGCTGCTCTCCCAAGATACGAAGGAGATATTTGCATAGAGCTCCCTTTTCACGCTACTGTCCAACCACGTTTTAGAAATGAATGTATTCAGGGTGAGGACAGGATTCAAGTTACTTGTGATTAAGTTCAATAATGTATTAAATATTTAATGTAATGCCTTTAGTGAAGCAAACCACCCCAAGGATGTTTCAAAGTTCAAAGTATACAGGATGTCACCCAGAGCTTGATTTTCTTGCAGACATTCATAAAGCAATACAATTCAAATCAACAAAAAACTACTTACAAATAAATACTGACAAACTAGCAATGTGCAAGAAAGGAAACAGTGCAAATATATATAAAAATAAATAATACTGAAAGCATGAGTTGTAGAGTTCTTGGAAGTGAGTTCAAACGTTGTGAAATCATTTCAGAGTAGAGATGAGAGAAGTTATCCATGCTGGCTCAGCAGCCTGATGGTTGAAGGGTAATAACTTTTCCTGAACCTGGTGGTGTGGGTCTTGAGGTTCCCATACCACACAACAGTAGTTCACACACTAAAGTTAATATTAAGCCATGAGAAGATATGTCTTGTTTGACAAAAAAGCTGAACTACAGAGTTGTTTTTTTAAAGCAAAAATAATTCTATCTAACCAAGAGCCAAAACTGGTTACAGATTGCAAAAGAAATGACGAACCAGGATGAGACAAGTTAGGACAGAAGTGGAGTTTTGGGCAATGCCACGTTTATAGAGAACAGAAGAAAAGAAACCAATCAAAATATGCTGAAATAATGAAATCAATAAGTAGCAAAAATGGGGTGGATAAATGAACAATAAATGAACAAAAACATGAACAAAAAAAATGAACAAAACAGCAATAAATGAACAAAAACCAGGAAGGTGTGGGATGATGTTACCAACTCCACGCTCTTGGTAATGTTGCTAGTATGTGCTGATCTTGCACACTTTTGATCCAACGGAGTTCAGTTTTAGATAGTTGGGATGGAGTTTGTGGCTGAGAAATGGACCCTAAATGTACGTGTATGTTAGACATGTCTTGACCCTTGCAGGCCTGCCTGGCGAGCATCAGACAGTTGGGCTCCAAGTTTTACCAGAGTATCTTGTTGTCCTACTGGAGCCATTAAGCCCTTGTGCTTCCTGTTTAAGCTTTTAAAATTTATTTTGACTGGTATGGGTCTACCACATTCTGGGATTATTTAAAGTGGATTCCCTATTTGAGCCTTTTGCGGGGTCCTTGCTCTGAGAATGATCTGTTTTGTGGTGTCACTCAGTCAAGCTACCAACGTTCTGTGGAATTCGTACGTGTTAACTCTTGTTTTCTTCTCCACATGAGAGTCTTTCAATCCTCAGCAACTTGGTTCAATCATTGACAGCACACACCATGATAAAACAGGCACTTCACAGGTATTATTTTACCAACAGGTATGATATCCAGTGGTTGAAGTATCTTTAAATAACTGAACTATTTTTTCTACATTTTTATATCATGAAATAACCATGCATGATCTTTGCTCTGTTGTTCTTCTGAAACATTGGACTGAAAATGGTTTGGCATAGACTAGATGGGCTGAAGGGCCTGTTTCTGTGCTGTAGTTTTCTATGTCATTATAAAAAATAACTCTGATGCTGTTAAATAGAATTTGCTGGGAACCGTAAGACACATGAGCAGAAGTAGGCCATTCGGCCCATCGAGTCTGCTCCACCATTCAATCGTGGGCTGATTCAACTCTTCCAGTCATCCCCACTCCCCTGCTTTCACCCCATACCCTTTGATGCCTTGGCTAATCAAGAGCCTATTTATTTCTGCCTTAGATACACCCAATGACTTGGTCTCCACAGCCGCTCGTGGAAACAAATTCCACAGATTTACCACCTTCTGACTAAAGTAATTTCTCCACATCTCAGTTCAAAAAGGACATACTTCAATCCTGAAGTCATGCCCTCTCGCCCTAGAATCCTCAACCATGGGAAATAATTCTACCGCATCTAATCTGTTCAGGCCTTTTAACATTTGGGATGTTTCTATGAGATCCCCCCTCATTCTCCTGAACTCCAGGGAATACAGTCTAAGAGCTGCCAGACATTCCTCATACGGTAACCCTTTCATTCCTGGAATCATTCTTGTGAATCTTCTCTGAACCCTCTCCAATGCCAGTATATCCTTTCTAAGATAAGGAGCCTAAAACCGCACACAATACTCCAAGTGTGGTCTCATGAGTGCCTTATAGGCTCTATCTTCTCAGGCAGCCCATTCGAACTGAGGATGATTGGTTTCCTCTGTAAATGTGAGGTGGTGGATGGGCCTACTCCAGCTGCTCTGGGATTCAGGACTTTTGTCTCAATTTGGTTTGGAATTCTGTTGCTTTCTTTTGTTGTTTGCATGACTTGTGTTTTTTTTCTCCTTCTCGGCACATTGGGTTTTGGTCTTTTTGTTTTTAATTGGGTTCTTTGAGGTTTCTTGCTCTGTGGTTGCGTCTAAGTAGACACATCTCAAGGCTGTATAATTTATACATTCTTTGTTAATAAATGTACTTTGAATTGTTTGAAGCAAAAATGCCAACTATAGAATGTGCAGCTTTGGGAAGTGTATGTTCCCTTTCTCATCTCTGCTGGGTATTTCCACACTCTCGCTGCGGTGACGAGTTCAACCCAGCTACTTCCTCCTCCATTTTGTAGACAAGGATTCCTGTTCATTGATGAGGATGTTAGATCTTTTCAAGGAAGCTTTGAGAACATCCTGGAATAATTTCCTCTTACCTGCCTGCTGTTTCTATGGCACCATTTCAGCCAAATGTACTCAGTTTTTAAAAGCACACACTATTCGACTCACAAACTGCAGGAATACATTTCACAAACCTGCCCACATTTAACAAACATCTTGCTTCTACACCTGTCGTCTTCTACTTCATCCTCTCCTTCATTGTTCTTATTCTGCCTTGTACCCTTTTCCCTTCCAGCCCTGTTGAATGATTACTTGCGTATTTAATATTTCAGTAATATTTGACTAACCTTGTATATATATTGATTGATTAAGCATTCTTGTTCAGTCAAATAACATATGTATAAATACGTGAATTACATATGTCATCATGCTACCATGTGATACGGGAGCTTAAAGTAAACATGAAGTTAGACTCACATTTCAGACTCCCATGTCTTCCTTTGAATTAGTTTAGTTTCATGATTTGAAGTTAGAAAACATAACAACTTGGTTTATTAACAACTGAAAATGGGACAATTTTCTGCTTCAGGATTATCACTGACGTTACAAGGAACCATGTGCAACACACACAAAGCGCTGGAGGAACTCTGCAAGGCAAGCAGCATCTATGGTGGGGACACTTAGAGCTGAGACCAAAGATCTAAAATGTTGACTGTTGATTCCTCCCCATAAATGCGGCTGACCTACTGAGTTCCTCCAGCATTTTGTGTGCATTGCTCTGGATTTCCAGCATCTGCAGAATCTCTTGTGTTTAACATCTGCTGCGGTTTATTAATGAAGGAAGTAACGTTCGCAATGAAGGAGAGTCACCAACATGCTCTGTTTCTGACCATTCCACCAGCGAATACACAATAAAGGATTAAAAGGATTGAAAGGATGGGAATTGGAGTGTGGGGTAATTGGTTTACAAATCAATGCATTACATATTGAGACTCCAAGGATGGATAGGCACAATTTTGCAGTCAGTGGGATGAGTTGAAGTGCAATATTCATTATGTGAACTGTCGAATGCTGTAGGTGACCCTGGTCTCTCCATGACCAAGATTATTCTTGGCAAACTTTTTCTACATTAAGCGGTTTTGCCATTCCTTTCTCCTGGGCAGTGTCTTTACAAGACGGGTGACCCCAGCCATTATCAATCCTCCTCAGAGACTGTCTGCCTTGCATCAGTGGTCAGATAACCAGGATGTGACATGCACAGAATGCTCTTACAACCGTCCACCATTTGCTCCCATGGCTACATGTGACCCTGATTGGAGGGGGGGAGGGGAATGTTGGGGGGGGGGGATTAAGTAAGTGCAACACCTTGCCCGAGGGTGACCTGCAGGTTAGTGGATGGAAGGAGCACCTTACACCGCCTTTGCTCCACCCCACCACACATGAAGTGTAACATGGGGGCAAAATTGGAAAGGCTGATGAATATAGGAGTGAAGATGTTATACTTGAATGGACGCAGTACACTGAAAAAAGTAGATAATCTTGTAGCGTAGCTAGAGATTGGAAGGCACAACATTGTGGACATTACTGAGTTGTAGCTAAATGAAGATCATAGTAGGGAGTTTAATATCCAAGGATACACCTTGTATTGAAAGGGCAGGCAGGTAGGCAGAGAGGGTGGGGTGACTTTGTTGGTAAAAAATGAAAGCAAATCCTTAAAAAGAGGTGACATGGGATTGGATGATGTAGAACCCTTGTGGGTAGAGTTATGAAAGCGCAAGGGTAAAAAGACATTGGTGGGAGCTATATAGGCTTTCCAAACTGTACCAGTATGTAGCATATAAATGGCATGTCAAAAGGGCAATGTTACAATGGTTTTGGGGGATTTCAATATGTAAGAAGATTGGGAAATCAGGTCGGTGCTGGATCCCAAGAGAGGGAATTTGTAGAATGCCTACCAGCTGACATTTTAGAGCAGCTTGGGGTCAAGCCCAGTAGCGGAAAGGCAATTCTGGATTGGGTGTTGTGTAATGAGCCAGATTTGATCAGAGAGCTTAAGATAAAGGAACATCTGGGAGGTAGTGATCATAGTATGACAGAATATGCAGTTTAAAGGAGAAGATAAAGTCTGATGAACCAATGCTACAGTGGAGTAAAGAGAATTTCAGAGCCATGAGAGAGGAGCAGGCCAAAGTAGATTGGAATGGGTCACTATTAGAGATGATGCAGTACAGCTGGAACAATTTGGAAGGCACGGGATAGATGCTTCCCAGAAAGGAACAAGTATTTTACAAGGATGATGAGGCAACTGTGGCTGACAAAGGAAGTCCAAGACAGCAAAGAAACAAAAGAGAGGGCTTATAATACAGCAAACATTGGTGGGAAGTTCGAGGATTGCGAAGGTTTCAAAAACCAACCAAAGGCAACTAAAATCCATAAGGAGAGAAAAGATGAAACATGAAGGTAAGATAACCAATAATATATAGGTGGAAATTAGTCCACTGGAAAATGATGCCCGAGAGGTAGTAATGAGGGACAAAGAAATGGTGGATGAGTATTTTGCATCAGTCTTCATTGTGGAAGATGCTAGCGGAATACAAGAAATTTGAGAGTGTTGGGGGTCAGAAGCGAGTGTTGTGGCTATGACTAAGGAAAAGGCGCTTGCAAAGCTGAAAAGCTTGAAGGTAGATAAGTCACCTGGACCAAATGGACTACACCTGAGGGTTCTGAAAGAGGTGGCTGAAGAGATTGTGGAGTCATTAGTCACGATCTTACAAGAATCACTAGATTCTGGAATGGTTCCAGAGGACTGGAAAATTGCAAATGTCACTCCAAGGAGGAAAGGAGGCAGAAGGAAGAAAATTGTAGGCCTGTTAACATGACTTCAGTGGTTGGGAAGATGGGGGAGTCCATTCTTGAGGATGAAGTTTCAGGGTATTTGGAGGTGCGTGAGTCAGTGGATGCTGTTTGTTTGGATTTTCAGAAGGCCTTTGACGAGACTACTTTAAAAGGTAAGATCCTATGGTATTACAGGAATAAAACTAACATGGTTAGAAGGTTGGATGACCACCAAGAGGCAAAGAATGTGAATAAGGTGGGCCTATTCTGATTAGCTGCCAGTGGCTAGTGGTTTTCTGCAGGGGTTGGTATTGTGACCAATTCTTTACATGTTATATGTCAAAGATTTGAATGATGGAATTGATGGCTTTGGGGCCGTGTTTACAGACAGTATGAAGATAGGTGTTGCAAAGATGTGGCTGGGGACAAACCCAGGTGCAGGACACAGGCGCTGAGGCAGAGTCGTTAGGCGTTAGCACAACCGCGAATGGAGAGCCGGTATCTCGGAGAGTCTTTCTACAGAGACAAGGTTCACACGGAGAATCCAGGAGATGATGCAGAGCTTAGAACTGACAGTCCTAAATAACCATGAAACGAGGTTACTCCTACAAGAGCTCCTTGTTGTGATTACAGGGGTTTTATCCTGCATTAACTGATGGAAGGTAGGTGTGTGTAATTAGCGGAACTGGGAATGATTGGAAATTAGACGAGGGGATTGAAGCTCAATTACTGAGGTAATAGCAAGGTAGGGAATTGCCAGTCGGGACCATGACAATAGGTGGAGGGCCAGGTAGTTTTGAGGAAGCAGTGAGTCTGCATAAGGACTTGGACAGATTGGGAGAATGGGAAAAATGTAGCAGACAGAATATAGTGTAGGATAGTGCAATTTGGTAGAAGGAATAAAGATGTAGACTATTTTCTCAGTGGAGAGAATTAAAATATCAGGGGTGCAAAGGGTCTTAGGAGTCCTTGAGCAGGAGTCGCTGAAGATTAACTTGCAAGTTGAGTCAGTGGTAAGGAATGCCAATGCAATATTAGCATTCATTTCGAGAGAGCTAGAATATGTAAAGGATGTAATGCTGAGGCTTGATAAGGGATTGGTCAGACTGCAGTTGGAGTATTATCCAAGAAAAGATGTGCTGGCATTGGAAGGAGTTCAGAGGAGGTTCATGAGAACGATCTGGGAATGAAATGAATGAGAAGTGTTTGATTGCTCTGGGCCTGTACTCACTGGAACTTAGAAGAATCAGGTGGAAATCTAATTGAAACCTATCAAATATTGAAATAACTAGATCTAGTGGACATGGAGAGCATGTTACCGGTAGTGGGGGAGTCTAGGGCCAGAGGACACAGCCTCAGAATAGAGAGAGACTTCCATTTAGAAAAAGATGAGGAGGAATTTCTTTAGCCAGATTGTGGTGAACCTGTGGAATTCATTGCCACAGACAGTTGTGGAGGCCAAGTCATTGGGTATATTTAAGGTGGAGATTGACATGTTCTTGATTAGTCAGGCCGTCAAAGTTTACGTGGAGAAGGCAGGAGAATGGCATTGAAAGAGATAATAAATCGGAGAGAGATAAACTCAGTGCCGACTGGGGCTTATTCTGCTCCTGTGTCTTACAGTCATAAAATGTCTCAGCAGACCCAAATGCTTGCTTCAAATCCTTTTGCAACAAAGATCAACATACAATACCTATAGCATGGTAAGTCTCGGTGATTCAGGTACAGGGAAGCCCCAGTGCCTTTCAGCACCAACACATTATCATCTCTCACTTTTTAAAAAAGTACATATTCTATCTATTTTCTCCAACAGGCAAATAACCATGTATATTTTACGTCATATTTCATTTGAGATTCTCAGGCAAATATCCAGGTCAATGAGAGGCAGCAGCTGGCTTGTGACAGAGACTGCTGGAGAATACTGATCCACAGAGCAGCCCAGAATGTTGAGCAATCCAGAAGAGCGACTGTTGAAGAAAAGAGGAGATATAGGAAGGATCCTACTATCCAAGCACCCACATCCCACATCCTATGTCCCTACTGCTCCGGAGTCTGCAGATCCAGAACTGGCCTCTAAAGTCACCAATAACCAAGCCCTTGCTGCTCAGGACTCTTCTTCCCTCAGGCTCTTCACAGGTGAAGAACCAGCTATCATCATTTGAGATGAAGATTAGCTTTATTTGTCACCTGTATATCGAAACATACAGTGAAAGTTGTCATTTGTGCTAACGACCAACGCAGTCTGAGGATTAAGTCGGGCAGCCCATAAGAGTCAGCATGCTGCCGACACTATGAACTTTACGTGCTGGCATGGCATGGATTGAATATCAAGACCATTTACCGGCAACTCTGTCTTCCACACGCTTTTTAATTTGTTAATTATTTCAAGATGTGGCCAATGGTCAATGCATTGAGCAACTCAGCAGCAGTGAAACGCTATGTTGCAATTGAACAAATTAAGGAGTGGTTGTACTTCAGTGTTGAAACAGTGGATGGTTTCTCATGAATGAGGTGATATCATTACTTACTGTTTGTAATAAGGTGGAAGACGGCCAGGTGCATGGTACTTGAAAGAGCAGACGACGTCAAATAAGTGTTCATGACTAATCAAGCATCAACATAAAAGATGCGTACAACAAGACAGTGTTACTTTCTAGAGTGAGTTTCAGTATGACTTTTTCTCTCTGTTTTGCTGAGTGTTCAAGGAATTATTGAAAACTTTGACAGCCAATTGGGAGACTGCTTAATCAGTCAATTGGATGTCCTTAACGCTTTGTTCTGTAACTTTAAAACATTAAACTAATTCAAGCAAGGGCACAGGGGTTTGAAATGTCAGTCTAAATTTGCATTTTATTTTAAGTAGGGCGCGTGTATCATGTGGTAGCAGGATGACGTATGCAGTTTATGTGTTTATACATATAACCCGCAATGAATTATTTACATGAACAAGAATGTTTAATCAAACTATATATATATATATATATATATATATACACACAAGAATACTCAAATATCACTGAAATAAACACATACTTATAGAACTTAGAAAATTACAGCACAGTGCAGGACCTTCAGCTCACTATGTTATGCCAACCTTTACCCTACTCTCACATAAGACTGAAGAAGAAGAATAAAGCCCTTAACTCTGAGAGGAGTCATTGGGACGCCATTGTGATGGTGTTTTTTAGCAGGCTTTCTTGTTCTTACAAGGCCGAGTTGATAGCCCAACGCTCGACCCAGCACGGATGGAAAGCGTGCAAGGGAGCCGGCTGGATTCGAACTCCGGAGCCTTCGCTCCGAAGTCCGGCGCTGATGCCGCTACGCCACCAGAGTTCAATCCTGGCATTGTCTGGAAGGAGTTTGTACGTTCCCGCTGTGATCGTGTGGCTTTCCTTCGGATGTTCCGGCTTTCTCCCACATTCCAAAATCATCTGGCAGGTTGATTGGTCATTATAAACTGTCCTGTCATTAGGCTCAGATTAAATGCTGGAGGAACTCACAAGCCAGGCAGCATCTATGAAAAAGAGTAATCAGTTGATGTTTTGGGCCAGACCCTTTGTTAGAACTCCTTCGTCATGTCCTGATGAAGGGTCTCGGCCCAAAATGCTGATGGTCTTCTCTTTTCCAGTCCTGATGAAGGTTCTCAGCCTGAAATATTGGCTGTTTATTCTTTTCCATAGATGCTGTCTGACCTTCTGAGTTCCTCCAGCATTTTGCGTGAGGATTTCCAGCATCTTCAGATTTTCTCTTTTTTGTGCTTGGGTTAAACAGGTAGGTTGTTGGGCAGTACAGCTTCGGAGACCGGTAGTCTGTTTCACACTAACTTTAAGTAAATACACTTAGAAACTGCAGAAAGTTTGAAGTTAATAACTCATCTCCTTCTACCTAAGGCCACAAACTTATCAATCACCCGACGAGTTATCAGCTGATGAGTTATTAACCAAACTTCCTGCATAATCAAAGAGTTGAACAGCATGTGCATCTAATGAGAGCTGTATAATTCATCTCCTTCTACCTTATAACCATAGAACAATTACAGCACAGAAACAGGCCATCTCGGCCCTTCTAGTCCATGCCGAATGCTTACTCTCACCTCGTCCCACCGACCTGCATTCAGCCCATAACCCTCCATTCCTTTCCTGTCCATATACCTATCCAATTTTATTTTAAATGACAAAAATCGAACCTGCCTCTACCACTTCTACCGGAAGCTCGTTCCACATAGCTACCACTCTGAGTAAAGAAGTTCCCCTTGTGTTACCCCTAAACTTTTGCCCCCTAACTCTCAACTCATGTCCTCTTGTTTGAATCTCCCCTATTCTCAATGGAAAAAGCCTATCCACATCACCTCTATCTATGCCCCTCAATTTTAAATACCTCTATCAAGTCCCCCCTCAACCTTCTACACTCCAAAGAAAAAAGACCCAACTTGTTCACCTTAGGCCACAAACTTATCAATCACCCCTTGTACATGTGGCAGACATTACTTCATTTACTTATTGAGATACAGTGCAGAAAAGGCCCTTCTGGCCCTACGAGCCGAGCCACCCGGCAACTTGTGATGTAACCTAGCCTAATCACGGGTCCATTTGCAATGACCAATTAGTCCATCTTTGGAGTGTGGGATGAAATTGGAGCACCTGGAGAAAACCCATGGATTCTGTGGGGAGGATGTACAGACTCCTTACAGGGGATGTTGGAATTGAACACAAACTCTGCTGTAGGCAGGCCTGACCTTCCCTGATCTTCAGGAAGGACCTCTTCTGTGAAGGAAGGATCCCACATGCAAGCCCAAGTGGTAACACACAACACCTTGGAAGCCTTGCTGCAATTTCTACTGGTGATACCACGCATAAACCTACCACGCTCAACTGAATATATTGTCTGTAAGACACAGCTGATTTCTATGCTGTTAAATCAAAGCTGTAGCTCCTCCTTTAAAAAAAATGTGAAATGCAAGTTTTAAAAGGTAAGTTATAAATGCTTCAAGTTCCTGGCTGTCTTCATCTCTGACGATCTAACCTAGGCCCAACACATCCATGCAATCATGAAGATGGATGGCTAGCAGCTATACTTCATTAGAATCATAAAGTACAGCACAGAGGCCCTTTGGCCCATCTAGTCCATGCCAAAACCATTTAGGCTGCCTACTCCCATTGACAGGCACCAGGACCATAGCCCTCCATATCCCTACTATCCATGTACCTATCCAAACTTCTCTCTGAAACACTGAAATTGAGCTCACATGCACCACTTGTGCTGGCAGTTCATTCCACACTCACATGACTCTCTGGGTGAAGAAATTGTCTTTTATATTCTCATTGAACCTTTCACCCTTAGTCCATGACCTCTGGTTGTCATCCCACCCAACCTCAGTGGAAAAAGCCTGCTTGTATCTACCCTATCTATACTACTCTTACTTTTGTACACCTCTATCAAGTCTCTCCTCAATCTTGGAAACGAGTAAATAGTTGATGCTTCGGGCCGAGACTCTTCATCCCAGGAACACTGAGTCCTGCTGAAGGGTCTCAGCCCGAAACATCGACTGTTTGCTCTTTTCCATAGATGCTGCCTGGCCTGCTGAAGTCCTCAGCATTTTGTGTGTGTTGATTGGATTTTTAGCTTCTGTAGATTTTCTTTGTGATTGGGCTCCCCTCAATCTTCTATGTTCTAAAGAATACGGCCCTAAACTATTATATATTAACATATAAAGAGAACGTATTATCAAATTACGCACTGCTACCATATGTCACTTTGTCATTCATTTTTGTGCAGGCAAAATAAGGAAATACAAGAGAGCAGCACGGTGGTGTAGTGTTCAGCACATCAATTTACAGTACCAGCGACCCAGGTTCAATTCCCGTCACTGCCTGTAAGGAGTTCGCAACGCTCTGCCCTTGACCGCTTGGAGTTCCTGTGGGTGCTCTGATTTCCTCCCACAGGTAGGTTAATCGGTCATTGTAAATTGTCTCGTGATTAGACTATGGTCAAATAAGTAAATAAATAAATAAAATTTATGAAAAAAATATAAAACGACCAAAAGAAGATAAATTATGCAACTAAAAAGATTAATAATACTGTAAACATGAGTTGCAGAGTCTTTGTAAGTGCATCTGTAGGGAGGGGTATCAGTTCAGAGTTATCCACACCGATTCAGGACCCTGATGGTTGTAAGTGAATTCTGATGTTTTGATACAAGGTTCTTTCCGAAGTCAGGAAAGAGGCACAAAACTTGCTGCCTCATGATCATTTCATTGAGTGCTAGTAGAACAAGGAAAATTGAAAATGGGACAGCAACAGGAGCAGAACGTAGAGAAGGAACACAAGAAAGATGCTAGCACCGTATGTAGAAATAGCAGGGGCTCTGACAGAAATATTTCAAATGTCATTAGAAATGGGGATGGTGCCGGAGGATTGGCGTATTGCTCATGTGGTTCCATTGTTTATAAAGGGTTCTAAGAGTAAACCTAGCAATTATAGGCCTGTCGGTTTGACGTCAGTGGTGGGTAAATTAATGGAAAGTATTCTTACAGATTCTATATATAATTATCTGGATAGTCAGGGTCTGATTAGGAATAGTCAGCATGGTGCGTGAAAGGTCATGTTCGACAAATCTTATTGAATTTTTTGAAGAGGTTATGAAGAAAGTTGACAAGGGTAAAGCAGTGGATGTTGTCTATATGGACTTCAGTAAGGCCTTTGACAAGGTTCCACATGGAACGTTAGTTAGGAAGGTTCATTCGTTAGGTATTAATATTGAAGTAGTAAAGAGAATTCAACAGTGGCTAGATGGGAGATGCCAGAGAGTAGTGGTGGATAACTGTTCGTCAGGTTGGAGGCCGGTGACTAGTGGTGTGCCTCAGGGACCTGTATTGGGTCCAATGTTGTTTGTCATATACATTAATGATCTGGATGATGGGGTGGTAAATTGGATTAGTAAGTATGCAGATGATACTAAGGTAGGTGGCGTTGTGGATAATGAAGTAGGTTTTCAAAGCTTGCAGAGAGATATAGGCCAGTTAGAAGAGTGGGCTGAACAATGGCAGATTGAGTTTAATGCTGAAAAGTGTGAAGTGCTGCATTTTGGTAGGAATAATCCAAATAGGACATACATCGTAAATGGTAGGGCATTGAAGAATGCAGTAGAACAGAGTGATCAAGGAACAATGGTGCATAGTTCCCTGAAGGTGGAATCTCATTTGGATAGGGTGGTGAAGAAAGCTTTTGGTATGTTGGCCTTTATAAATCAGAGCATTGAGTATAGGAGTTGGAATGTAATGTTAAAATTGTACAAGGCATTGGTAAGGCTGAAATTGGAGTATTGTGTACAGTTCTGGTCACCAAATTTTAGGAAAGATGTCAACAAAATAGTGAGAGTAAGGAGAAGATTTACTAGAATGTTACCTGGGTTTCAGCACCTAAGTTACAGGGAAAGTCTGAACAAGTTAGGTCTTTATTCTTTGGAGTGTAGAAGGTTGAGGGGGGACGATAGAGGTATTTAGAATAATGAGGGGGATAGATAGAGTTGACGTGGATAGGCTTTTTCCATTGAGAGTAGGGGAGGTTCAAACAAGAGGACATGAATTGAGAGTTAGTGGCAAAACTTTAGGGGTAACAGGAGGGGGAATTTCTCTACTCAGAGAGTGGTAGCTGTGTGGAATGAGCTACCAGTAGAAGTGGTAGAGGCAGGTTCGGTATTGTCATTTAAAGTAAAATTGGATAGGTATATGGACAGGAAAGGTTATGGGCTGAGTGCAGGCCAGTGGGACTAGGTGAGTGTAAGTGTCGGCATGGACTAGAAGGGTCGAGATGGCCTGTTTCTGTGCTGTAATTGTTATATGGTATGGCCAGCTCTTTTTACAACTCACAGATAAGGAACTTCCCATTCAAATTCACAGAAAAGAATGAACCAAGCACGTGTCTCCTATTCACGTAATGCAACACCAGAGAAGTTTCCAGAGTTTTCCAGAATGATACAAAGAACTATGAACACTAGGGGACATACTGAACAACTGCATATGCATTCTGTGGCCACTAGGAAAAATACTAAGCAGTTACATGTATATAAGTAGTTATATAAAATACAAGAAGTTAATTAATTGTTAAGCTACAAAGAAAATAACAAATAAACAGTCTATTCCAACATAGGGTAATAGACGTTCCTGAACCTGGTGGCGTGGGAATTCAGACTAAACCTTTTGAACGTTTACTCCAGACTTTCAAAGCTAGATTGCAGGCGGAAGTTATAAACTATTTGCTTTATAGTTGTCTTCATTAACTATATCTGATCAGTTCCTGATTAACCTGCTATATTTGGTTGAAGTTTGTGAAATAAGGCAGTTTGAAAACATCAGACCAGATAGGAATCATGCATTTCTTCCCCCACCTTTGGAAAAATTTGGAGTGATACATCATGGGATTTCGTGTGAAAGATATATATCTCTAGTTTGTTAGTCTGATACACTTTTGGATATCTTCACAAGATTTAGCAATAAGGGCACACCCTTAAATGCAGAAAACGCGTGATGCAGAAAAGTTCAGTCACTGAGGATGTGTTTCAAATATTACGAAATAGATGAACTAAAGTTCATGTATAAATTATGGAACCACCTTAAATCAGCATGAATTATGCATTTTGCAAAATTCTGTGAGAGATTTCTGGCTGTGGGAAGTTGTTTAACATGTAGGATTGTGTGATAAGTGCATTCATTTTGTGATGATCTCTTGTGTTCTGTATTTAATATTTCAGTAATATTTGAGTAACCTTGACTATATACCGAATGCAGTATATATATATATTGGTTGATAAAGCAGAATCAGAATCACGTTTAATATCACCGGCATATGCTATGAAATTTATCAACTTTGCAGCAGCAGTACAATGCAATACATAATAAATAATAATATAGAAAAAAGTGAATTACAGTTTTTTATATATATATAATAGTTAAACCAAATAAGTGGTGCAAAAACATCTCGCTTAAAGTAAATACAGAGTTAGACTCACATTTCAGATTTCTGTGTCTCCTTTGAATTAGTTTAATGTTTTGAAGTTATAAAAGCTTAACATCTTTGATCATTAACAAATGAAAATGGGACAATTTACTGGAAAGAAAACAGAACAGTACAGCACAGTACAGGCCCTACCACCTGCGACAGGACTATCAACTACACACAATTCATGACACGACTGTGGTGGGTCTCATCAACAAGAACGATGAGTCAGCTTGCAGAGAGGAGGTGCAGTGGCTAACAGACTGGTGCAGAGCCAACAACCTGACTCTTAATGTGAGCAAAACAAAAGAGATGGTTGTTGACTTCCGGAGGGCATGGAGTGACCGCTCCCCGCTGAACATCGATGGCTCCTCAGTAGAGATCGTTAAGAGCACCAAATTTCTTGATGTTCACCTGGCAGAGAATCTCACCGGGTCCCTCAACACCAGCTCCATAGCAAAGAAAGCCCAGCAGCGTCTCTACTTTCTGCGAAGGCTGAGGAAAGTCCATCTCCCATCTCCTATCCTCATTACATTACACGGGGGTTGTATTGAGTGCATCCTGAGCAGCTGCATCACTGCCTGGTTCGGAAATTGCACCGTCTCGGATCGCAAGACCCTGCAGCGGATAGTGAGGTCAGCCGAGAAGATCATCGGGGTCTCTCTTCCTGACATCATGGACATTTACACTACACGCTACATCCGCAAAGGAAACAGCATTATGAAGGACCCCATACACCCCTCATACAATCTCTTCTCCCTCCTGCCGTCTGGGAAAAGGCTCAGAAGCATTCAGGCTCTCACGACTAGACTGTGTAACAGTTTCTTCCCCCAAGCTATCAGACTCCTCAACACCCAGAGCCTGGACTGACACCTTGCCCTATTGTCCTGTTTATTATTTATTGTAATGCCTGCACTGTTTTGTGCACTTTACACAGTCCTGTGTAGGTCTGTAGTCTAGTGTAGTTTTTTTCTGTGTTGTTTTTTTTACGTAGTTCAGTCTAGTTTTTGTACTGTGTCATGTAACACCATGGTCCTGAAAAACGTGGTCTCATTTTTACTATGTACTGTACCAGCAGTTATGGTCGAAATGACAATAAAAGTGACTTGACTTGATACAGTACCTCTTTTTATTTTGCTTTCAGGCAGCATGGTAGCATAGTGGTGAGCACAAAGGTTTATGTTACCAGCGATCTGGGTCCATTTCCCTCGCTGTCTGTGAGCAGTTTGTATGTTCTCCCCCTGACAATGTGCTTTTCCTTCAGCTGCTCTGGTTATGTCTCACAATAGAAAGACGTGCCAGTTAGCAGGTTAATTGGTCATTATAAATTGTCCTGTGATTAGACTCGGGTTAAATTGGTGGGGGGGGGGGCTGTTTGCTGTACTTGAAGGTCCTGAGGGGCCTATTTCTGAATGGACAATGAACCCATGAACACTGCCTCTCTATTAACTGCTGCATTTTTAATTTATTTTAGGAACTCACAGTATTTTTTGCATGTTACTGCCACAAAACAACAAATTCCACAATATTTGTCAAGGATAATGTACCAGATTCTGATTCTATTTATTTTATTTATTGAGATATCTTGCGGAATAGACCCTTCGGGAAAATCGAGCCACACCGCCCAGCACCCTACTGATTTAACACTCGCCCAGTTATAGAACAATTTACAATGACCAGTACCGACACTCAAACCCAGGGCCAGTTACATTTCCAGCCTCAAGACGAGAATCAGGTGCCTATGATTAAGCCCAACTGAAACAAGGGACAGCCAGAAGACCTGGAGTCCAGAGTAAACGGACTGGACCGTTCACCAGAATGCATACTTCACGGACCGGACCATGAGAGTTGATGCTGCTTCGCCTCACTTCGATAGACTCGGTAGTACTTTGTAAGTGCAGGTGCAAAGGAAAGCTTTTAAGATCTTCCTAATCTGTTTTGCCTCCACACATGGTTACCATTCTGGTCTTCCAGAGGACAAATTTTGTTCCTAGTAATCCTTTTTCTCTTAACGTATCTGTAGAATCCCTTAGGATTCTCCTTCACACTGTCTGTTGGAGAAACTTCATGCCTTCTGTTAGTCTTCCTGATTTCTTTCTTAAGTGTTCTCTTGCATTTCTTGTACACCATAAGCACCTCATTTGTTCCTACCTACCTATACTTGATGCACCTCCTTTATTCTCTTAACCAGGACCTCAATATCTCGTGAATATGGAGATCTGGTACGTCACCAACGACTCCTGCAACTTTCTACAGAAGCCACTTAGAAAGCTTTCTGACTGGTTGCATCATCACAGCCGGCATGGAAACGCCAACACACAGGATTGCAAGAGGCTGCACAGAATTGTAGATTCAGCCAGATCCATTGCGAGCATTATTCTCCCCTCTACTGAGGAAATCCTCAAAAGAGTGCCTCAGGAGGCAGCATCCATCACTAAGGAGCCTCACCGTCTGGGACATGCCTTATTCTTGTTGCACCCATCACGGAGGACGGTACAGGAGCCTGAAGACATACACTCAACTTTTTAGGACCAACTTCTTCTCCTCCGCCATCAGCTTTCTGAATGGTGATGAACCCATGAACATTATCGTACAGATGCTGGAAATCCAAAGCAATACATACAAAATGCTGGAGGAAATCAGCAGGTCAGGCAGCATCTATGGAAAATAATTAACAGTTGGTTTTTGCGCCACATCCCTTCAGTGGGGGAAGGCGCCAGAATAAGGTGGTGTGGGAAGGGGAAGGAGGACAAACTAAAAGGTGATAGGTGAAGTCAGAAGGGTGGGAAAGGTAAAGGGGTGAAGAAGAAGTAATCTGACAGGAGAGGAGAGTGGGCCGTGGGAGAAAGGGAAGATGAAACAGCACCTGTGGTGGAAGGTAGTAGGCAGGCGAGGAAAGAAGTAAGAAGCCAAAGTAAGGAATAGAAAAGGGAAAAGGGAAGGTTAAAAAAGAGAAAAAAACTCATGCCATCGACTTGGAGGCTTCTGGGAAGGAATATTAGGCGTTGTTCCTCCACCCTGAGAGTGCTCTCATCATGGGCCAATGTATCAACATGGGAATGGGGATTAGAATTAAAATGTTTGCCCACCGGGATATTCTGCTTTTAGCAGATAGAGTGGAAGTGCGCGACAAAGTGTTCTCCCAATTTATGTCGTGACTCACCAATGTAGAGGAGCACTGGACACAATAGACAACTTCAACAGACTTGCAGGTGAAGTGTTGCCTCAACTGGAAGGTCTGTTTGGGGCCTGACTGGTGGTGATGTAAGAGGTAAATGGGCAGGTATACCATTTCTTTTGTGCCAGGAAGCAGATTCGTAGGGAGGGAGGAATGGACAAGGGAATCACAGAGGGAATGCTCGCTGTGGAAAGCTGAGAGTGGAGGGCCGGATGGTATTAAAGCTGTGTTTGGTGGTAGGATCCCATTGAAGATGGCAGAGGTTGCAGATAGTGTTGTGTTGGATGCGAAGGCTCATGTTGTGGTAGGGGAGTTTGAAGAACTCCATCCCTGTTAAGGTGGCAGGAAGTTGGGGTGATCGTAGATGTCTGAGATGAAGGTGAGAGCAGCATCAATGACAGAGGAAGGGAAATCCCATTCTTTGATGAAAGTGGACATCTCTGGAAGCCTCATCCTGGGAACAGGTGTGGCAGAGAGAAAGGATCTGAGAAAACGGAATAGCATCTTTACAGGAGATAGTGGTGGAAGAAGTATAGTCAATATAGCCATAGGAATTGGTAGGTTTATAAAAGATGTTGATAGACAGTTTGTCTCCAGAGATGGAGAGAGAGAAAGTGATTGAGAAAAGGGAGGGAGGAGTCAGAAATTGACCAAGTGAATTTAAAGTGGAAGTTGAAGGCAAAGTTGATGAAATTGATGAGCTCAGCATGGGTATGAAACAGCACTGAGGCAGTCGTCAATGAAGGTGTTGCGAGCATTACCAGAGGAGGCTTGGAACATGGACTAGTCCAGGTAGCCAACAAATAGGCAGGCTTATCTGAGGCCCATGCGGGTGTCCATGGCTACCCCTTGAGTCTGGATATAACTTCAATAACTTCAATTTATGAGTTCATGCAAGTGCCCATGGCTACCCTTGAGTCTGGGTATTTGGAGCCCATGCGGGTGTCCATGGCTACCCCTTGAGTCTGGATATCTGAGTTTATGCGAGTGCCCACGGCTACCCTTGAATCTGGGTATTTGGGGTCCATGCAGGTGACCAAGGCTAACTTTTGTTTTTCCCTTTTTATTTAATTTTGCAGTTTATAGATTTCCATGTCTTCGTACTGTATTTCTGCCACAAAAGCAATGAATTTCACATCACTTGTCGGTGATAATAAATCGGAGTCTGATTCTGACATATCGCCCCTTAACTCCAGTCAATATCTGCACGGTATTCTGGAACAGCCTCTAATGTATCATAGGCAACAGTGCATTGAAGCACCATCAGCAATCTTGTTATGTACGGTAAATTGGAACAAGCCAAGGAAAGTAATCACACATTTGCAAGATAAAATAATTTAAAGGACAGAACTACGACATGATGGAAGCTTGTAAGTACTAGTATACGATCAGGAATTCTGTACTGATTTGCTGAAGCATTCATTTCACTCCTTAGTAAATAAACCAGTTATCTGTTGCAAACTTAGAACTTGTTTCCTTCACATAACTCCAGTAACTCCATAACAAACTTTTCTTCTATGGTCCCAAAAGAGTTATCAGGGTAGCAGGGTGGAGATTTGTCTCTACCAAAGAAGGTGTACAGGACATAGGAGCAGAATTAGACTATTTGGCCCATCGAGTCTGCTCCACCATTCCATCCTGGCTGATTTGACATCCCTTTAGCCCCTGCCTTCTGCATTATCCCCATAACTTCTGACGTGCTGACTAATCAAGAACCTGTCAACCTCTGCTTTAAATATACTCAATGACTGGGCCTCTACAACCGCCTGTGGCAATGAATTCCACGGATTCACCTCTCACTGACTAAAGACAATTCTCCTCATATCTGTTCTAATGAGATTTCCTTCTATTCTGAGGCTGTGCCCTCTGGTCCTAGACTCTCCCACTCTGTAGGAAACATCCCCTCCATATCCACTTACTCTAGGTCTTTCAATATTCGATAGGTTTTAATAAGATCGTCAGAGCCATCAAAAGCTTCTCCTATGTTAACATTTTCATTCCTGGGATTATTCTCCTGAACCTCCTCTTGACCCTCTACAATGCCAGTGCATCCTTTCTTAGATAAGGGTCCCATGACACTGCAAGTGGGGTCTGAGCAATGCCTTACGAAGCCACAACATTGCTTTCAGTGCTCTAGAAATGAATGCTAACATCGCATTCGCCTTCCTCACCACAAACTCATGCTGTAAGAATACTCTCAGGAGTCTACACTCCGTATTGTATGTTGTAAATCCCATGAGAGTGTATTTTATTCTGTGTTACAAATCTTTGTGAATTCCGTAAGGGTAAATTCCATTAGCCAAACAATTGTAACTCATGGGGCAGCTGTACTGATTACGCTTAAGAAAAAAAGATAAATAATGGTGATTTTACATTGCGTGAAGTAGTGGTTTTGCCAAGTAATTTAAATTAAATTTCAGCACTGTCAATCCTTCTATTAAGTGGTTAACGCAATATTATAATAATGAGCTTGTTTGGCTGCTTTCTTGGTAATGACTGTGAGAATTAAGTGATTAAGTAACCCAAACATGTCTAGGCAAGGTCGAGCCAGTGCAGGGGCTGTCCACAAGATTAGTCACACTCATGACTATGTCCCACACAGTACAGTGATGGAACCAGGAAGGGACGGGAGTGGGCGGTGATTGGGGAAAGGGAGTCATCGAGGGCATTTCTGCCCAGAGTCAGATAGCCAAGCAAAACTGGCATGCACTCAAAAGTGAGGAGGATGTTTAACAAAGCAAAAGATTTCATCAGAATTCCTTGAAACTGACAACACTTAGTTGAACGAAAGCCATCAGTTTTAGTTAGTCTTTATTCATATCCACAGATGCTGCCTATCTTGCTGATTTCCTACAGAATTTTGTGTGTTGCTCTGGATTTCCAGCATCTGAGAATCCCTTGTGTATCCATGATTAAAGTCGATGTTTTGGGCTGAGACCCTTCATCAATCCCGATAATATTTTGGTGCTTTGGGTTTTCTTTTCATAACAGTACAATTTTCATGTGTAATATGTGTGCTATATTGTGCTTTACATTAAATAAGCACAATGAAAAACAATGGAGGGCTATATGGGAAGGGACATTTAGGGTGAACTTGGAGTAGGTTAAAAGGTTGGCACAATATTGTGGGCTGAAGGGACTGTAGAGTGCTGAAATATACAATTTATTATATGCCACAACATTTACAAATACTTCTTTAAGGATCAATATTTTCCTAATCAGTGTGAGCTGCTTAAATCACACAAAGAAGCATGCTGGTACAGAAACGCCAATGCCAAGGAATGGAAAAAACTACAAAAAATGATGGACATGGCCCAGTACATCGCAGGGAAAACCCTCCGCACAGTTGAACACATCCACAAGGAGCAACGTCGCAAAAAAGCAGCATCCATCATCGACTCCCACCATCCAGGCCATAACTCTCATCTTCAGCAAACTACTACAGATGTGTGGTGGAGAGTATATTGACTGGCTGCATCACAGCCTGGTATGGAAACACCAATGCTCTTGAACAGGATAGTCACCAAACAGTAGTGGATGCGGCCCAGTCCATCACGGTTAAAACCCTCCCCATCGTTGAACAAATCTCCACAGAGCGCTGTTGCATGAAAGCAGCATCCATCATCAAGGACACCTGCCACCCAGGCCACGCTCTCTTCTCTTTACTTCCATCACAAAGGATGCACAGGAACCCCAGTGTCCCACACCAGTAGTTTCAAAACAATTATTGCCCCCCAACCATCAGGCTCCTGATACACAGTGGATAACTTCGCTCACCCCTACACTGAACTGACTCCACAACCTATGGACTCATCTTCAAGGACTCTACAACTCAGGTTCTCAGTATATATTACTTGACAAATACTGAACGTACTTAGATAATAAATTTTACTTTGAACTTCGGACCATCAATTCCTGCTTCCTTGGCATTCCTGAACATCCATGTAGCATTCAGAACATCTGAGATGAAACTCTGCTCAATCATGTGGCCTTTGGGAGCACCATGGAAAGCCAGTGGAAGCATCTCCATCAACTGCAGAGCACCTCAGAGGAAGTGCCCGTGGTAACCAGGCGCGGTCTTCGAAAGCAAATTGAAGTTCAACAGTAAGTTTGAAAACAAGGTACACATACGTCACCAAATACAACCCCAAGATTTGTTTCTTGTGGGCATACACAGTAAATCCAAGAAACACAATAGAATTAATGGAAGACCACACCCAACAGGATGGACAAAAACAAATGTGCTGAAGTCAACAAAGATTGCAACAAAAAAGAAAAAAAAAGTAAGCAATGTATAATTGAGAAAATGAGAACTTGAGGAGAGATGTCCTTGAAAGTAAGTCCATAGGTTGTGGGAATAATACAGTGAAAGGACGAGTGAGGTTATCCCCTTTGGTTCAGGAGGCTGATGTTTGAGGGGTGATTGAACATGGTGGTGTGAGTCCTCAGGCTCCTGTACCTTCTTCCTGAGGGGCACAGTGAGAGGAGAGCATGATCTGGGTGCTGGGTGTTCCTGATGATTGATGATGCTTTCCTGAGTCGGTGTTTTGTGCATGTAATACCTGGTATATATCATTTCAGCAGTTCTATGTGTGCTGCCTGTTTTCATGTTTTTTCTGTTAAGCTGTATGTATTCCATTTTGTGCTGTTCAGTGCCAGCTGTTTGTTTTCAGCTAATGTTTGGGTTATTGTTGAAGGTAAGAGACGAGGAGAAACACGGACATCCAAAGGCTGGGCTTGGGGCTGTCTTTGAGTTTGAAAGAGATGAAGAGAGAAGACACCTGAGAGAAGAGGTTGAGGGATTTGACCTGGAGCGGGACTGTGATTCGACAAAGCCCAGGTGAGATCGACTAAGGATCGGTGACTTGGGGAAACCGTGAGCTCCAACTTGTGCACATTAAACTCTTTCATTGAAATGGGCCCTTTTCTTTGTTCTTTCTTTATTAATCCTTTAGTCAAATTAAGAATTATAAAGATAAATCTTTTAATTGAATGAGGTACAGTCTGTTATTTTGTGCACTCATTTGTAACAGGGTAGCGAATTACACATAATTCTCGCACACAGGGGATTTGGGCCGGCTTGCACCTCAATCTTACAAGTTTGGCGGGGCCAGAGAATGTCTTCCCTAGACTTATGCAGCCGAGGAAACCAGGGTGTTTCATTGTGGGGGCTTGTCTGGGATCGATTTCCTTGGATGCTGTGTGATTGCTTTGAGCCCTGAACATTGATCCAGTGGGTTGTTTGTTTAAGTCTGTGCTAAACTACTCTCCGACAAAGCGATTACGGTACGTGGTTATGGATGTTGCAGAGGTTGAGAGGGGATGCGAATCCACGGGGTTACTGGAAACGAAAGTGTGTGTGTTGAGTGGGGTAGACATTCGTATCCCTGACAAATTGTTAATTTGAACTTTAAGTACTGTTAAAGCCATAGGAACAGTTACGATTGTGGAGCAGAGGTTTGAGAAAATGGTGGGCATAGACTTTGTTTTAATTCAGACTAGTGCTGACGTAATGGTGGTGGAACTGCATGGTACTATTGGGAAAGGAAGGGCCATGGGTTGTCCATACCTTCCGGGAGGAGGAGAGTATAGGAGAGCGGGCCAAATTTCAAGCCGGGTTTCCTGTAGCTGGGGGCGGAGATTTCAAAGACGGGGTTCTCTCGTTTCTGAGGAGGGGTCTGATTTGGAATGTGTAATGAGTCCTCCAGTGAAGAGTGAGACCTAAGTTAGTACCAGCCCTGACCTCCCTGGTGAATAAATTGCCCAGTGCCCAAGCAGAGGGTCTAAGCTATCAAAAGCTGAGAATATTCTCTGGGGTGAAGCTCACCCCCAAGGGAGAAGAGGAGTATGAGACTTGGGCAGAGCAGACTCTCAGTTGTTAGATGAGTGACATAAAAAGACAGAGATTGGTTAAGAGTTTGAGAGGCCAGGTGCTGATGTAGTGAGAGCCGTAAAGACACAGAACCCCTTTGCGACCTCTGCAGCCTAGAAGAGCACTAGAAAAGATGTTTGGCAGGACGGGAAGCCCAATGGAACTTATGACGGGGTTTCAGCATGTGTCAGGAGGAGGGGGAGAAGGTTTCTGCCTATATTTTCTGGCTAGAGAGGCAGCTAAATTGCCTGTGGCGTACAGGGGCCAATCAGATGGCTGAGGTGGATCAGTGAAGGATGGACCAAATAGCGAAAGGTGACCAGTCCCAGAACCTGATCGTTTGGAGTCTGACTGTCTCATAAGACGAGCCCCCTCCCTTGTTTGTTGAGCTGATCAGAGAAGTATGAGAGGAGGAGGATGCGTCGGAGGAGTGGGGAGATGCCCTAACCACAGGGTACAGTCCTCGGTAGTAGCCCCCTGCATTGAAGTGACCATGGATAGCCCCCCCGGGGAGTGGTAAGGCAATCGTGACAAAGTTGAGAACTGAGATGTCCCGGTTGTTACCATTGGGTGTGGCCAATGATGGAGCTGGTAAAGAAGTGGATCCTCTAAGGGGATGGCCTATGTAGAGGGCTGCTAGCAGCCAGTGTCCTGCAACGAGGGGAGTGACCGGTATTGCCTGTTATAACTGTGGTGAAGAGGTACACTTCCAGGCGGGAGTGTGAACGATGGGAAACTCTTTGGAGAGTGACCCCCCCCCCCCGGGTACCTAAGCAGAAAAAAACATTGGGAAACTTAGAAGAGACCCAGTGAAGGGATGGCCTGACGTCT
Organism: Hypanus sabinus; assembly: GCF_030144855.1. Taxonomy (NCBI): domain Eukaryota; kingdom Metazoa; phylum Chordata; class Chondrichthyes; order Myliobatiformes; family Dasyatidae; genus Hypanus; species Hypanus sabinus. The sequence continues at coordinate 200,692,632 of NC_082706.1, forward strand.
TGGGGGAAACAAGTTTTTAGCAAAATATCAAGGAACATCCTAAAGCAACAAACCGATTCCTGAAGGCTTAGTGGGGCCAAGCTCCAGCGTATCGCTAAAGATTGAGGGTATTTATGCTAGAGCTGTACTTGACACAGGCTCACGGGTCACTTTGCTGTACCGTTCGTTTTACAATCAGTATTTGACGCATTTACCATTGACGCCACTCAGTGCGCTAGAGATCTGGGATCTTTGTGCGGGTGATTATCGGTTTGATGGTTATTTGTCAGCGAGGTTGGAGTTTTTGGAGGCAGACGTGGGAGCAGCTGAGGTCTTTGATACATTACCGCTTGTTTGTCCGAACCCCGTTGATGAGGGCGGAGTTTCAATTCTTGTGGGGACAAATACTCCCATTGTGAGGAGGCAAATGGGAGCCTGCAAGGAGAGAGCTACAGAGTGCTTTGTGAAGATATTGTCTGTTCACCTGGTGTTTTGAGCTGCCTTTGAGGAAGTGCGTGGCCTCACTGGGCCGGATAATGAGCTTAGGTGAGGGACTGTGTGGTTCACCCAGTCAAAACCAATTGTGTTAGAAACATAATAGAAAACCTACAGCACAATACAGGCCCTTCAGCCCACAATGTTGTGTCGAACATGTCCCTACCTTAGAAATTACCAGGCTTTCCTATAGCCCGTTATTTTACTAAGCTCCATGTACCTATCTAAAAGTCTCTGAAAAGACCCTGTTGTAACCACCCCCACCACTGTTGCCGGCAGCCCATTCCACGCACTCACCACTCTGAGTAAAAAACTTACTCCTGGTATCTCCTCTGTACCTACTCTCCAGCATCTTAAACCTGTGTCCTCTTGTGGCAACAATTTCAGCCCTGGGAAAAAGCCTCTGACTATCCACATGATCAATGCCTCTCATCATCTTATACACCTCTATCAGATCACCTCTCATCCTCTATTGCTCCAAGTTCATTCAACTTATTCTCATAAGGCATGCTCCCCAATCCAGGCAACAACCTTGTAAATCTCCTTTGCACACTTTCTATGGTTTCTACGTCCTTCCTGCAGTGAGGTGACCAGAACTGAGCACAGTACTCCAAGTGGGGCCTGACCAGGGTCCTATATAGCTACAAAATTACCTCTTGGCTCCTAAATTCAATTCCATGATTGATGAAGGCCAATATACCACACGCCTTCTTAACAACAGAGTCAACCTGCGGAGCTGCTTTGAGTGTCCTATGGACTCGGACCCCAAGGTCCCTCTGATCCTCCACACTGTCTTACCATTAATACTATATTTTGCCATCCAAAATATTTGACCTACCAAAATGAACCACTTCACACTTATCTGGGTTGAACTTCATCTGCCACTTCTCAGCCCAGTGTTGCAACCTATCCATGTCCCACTGTAACCTCTGACAGCCCTCCACGCTATCCAAAACACCTCCAACTTTCGTGTCATCAGCAAATTTACTAACCCATCCCTCCACTTCCTCATCCAGGTCATTTATAAAAATCATGAAGAGTAAGGGTTCCAGAACAGATCCCTGAGGCACCCCACTGGTCACTGACCTCCATGTAGAATATGACCCGTCTACAACCACTCTTTGCCTTCTGTGGACAAGCCAGTTCTGGATCCACAAAGCAATGTCCCCTTGGATTCCATGCGTCCTTACTTTCTCAATAAGCCTTGCATGGGGTACCTTATCAAATGCCTTGCTGAAATCCATATACACTACATCTACTGCTCTACCCTCATCAATGTGTTTAGTCACATCCTCAAAAAATTCAATCAGGCTCATAAGGCAGGACCTGCCCTTGACAAAGCCATGCTGACTACTCCTAATCATATTATACCTCTCCAAATGTTCATAAATCCTGCCTCTCAGGATCTTCTCCATTGACTTACCAACCACTGAGGTAAGACGCTCTGGCCTATAATTTCCTGGGCTATCTCTACTCCCTTTCTTGAATAAAGGAACAATATCTGCAACCCTCCAATCCTCCGGAACCTCTCCTGTCCCCATTGATGATGCAAAGATCATCGCCAGAGGCTCAGCAATCTCCTCCCTTGCCTTCTGCAGTCGCCTGGGGTACATTTCATCCAGTCCCGGCAACTTATCCAATTTGATGTTACGGCCTGGGGAAGTAGTGAGAGTGATGGAATTCCCAAATTTCCCAGAATGCCTGATGCCGAGGCCCTCTTGGTGGATGCTCTGGAAGACTACGGGGGGAGTCGGGATTTCCGGCTGGGATACTGGTGAGTCTCCAACTGCAGAAGTCCTGGGTTGTACAGGTTGACAGGATGACAGTGACTGTCAGGAACACTACAAAGAGGGACATCACCTTCAAATGGGGGATGCCCCAGTGCATCTCTTCCCGGTGATAGTAATGTCTGGTGTCCTTGTGAGACAAACCAGGGAGAAACTCTCTTCAAAAAAGGGGAAGTTGACAGCTGGGTCATTCAACTTTGGAGACTCTCCGGTACCTGCGGCTTGGAAGAGGAGGCTGGGAGAGAAGATGTTGAAATTGGAAGGTGTCTTTTCAACCGACAAATTTGATGTGGGTTGTTCCAAGAGCTCTCACCACACTATCCGGGTGACCGAGGATATCCTGTTCAGAGAAAGGTCACAGCGAAAGGAAGCTGGGATCATCACTGAGTCCAGAAGCCCTTATGCGTCCCCAATGGCAGTGGCCAGAAAGAAGAATGGGAAGGCAGGGATGTGTGTGGACTATAGGACTCTGAACAGGTGTACCATCCCCGACCAATATATGATCCCAAGGATTGAAGACATGCTGGCCTGTCTGAGTGGTGCAAAGTGGTTCATTGTGCTGGACTTGAGGAGTGGATATTACCAGATCCCCACGAATGAGGCTGACAAAGAGAAGATGGCATTTATATGTTCACTGGGATTCTTCCAGTTCGAAAGGATGCCTGAGGGCAGATCGGGAGCCCCTGCCACCTTCCAGCGGGTCATGGAGAAAACAGTGGAGAATATGAACTTGCTTGAGGTATTGGTGTATCTCAGTGTTTGGGTCCACCTTGGAGGAACATGAAGCGAGTCTATTGAACATGCTGGACTACCTGAAAGCTGAAGGATTAAAACTTTCCCTGGACAAGTGCCAGTTCCCCAAGACAACTGTCAGCTATGTTGGGCACATAGTCTCATGGGATGGAGTAGTTATGGATCTGGCTAAGATAGAGGCGGTGACCACATGGCCAAGGCTCCAGACTGTGGACACTTGGCGCTCGTTCCTTGGGTTCTGTGGGTACTATTGGAGGTTCATGAAGGACTTCGAACAAGTGAGTCACCTTTTAAATCAGCTTCTGTGCAGTTACCCTCCCTTGGGGACGAAAGGGAGGAGGACAGAAGGAGAGGAAGGTAAAGAGCCTTTTGGAGTGAGATGGGATGCGAAATGCAAAGAGGCCTTTCAGTCGCTGAAGGAGCTGCTGGCAAAAGTGTCTGTGCTGGTTTTTGCAGATGCCCGATTGCCGTATGTACTGCACATGGATGCCAGCAGAGAGGGCTTAGGCGTTGTCCTGTATCAGGATCAGAACACCGGGCTGAGACCTGTTGTGTTTGTCAGCCGGAGTCTGTCACTCTCTGAGAAAAACTATCCCACGCACAAGTTGGAGTTCCTGGCATTGAAAAGGGCTGTGGTGGATAAATTGAGTGACTACCTCTATGGGGGCAAGCTTGAAGTGAGGAGGGTCACCAATCTCCTAACTTACTGTATATCCTGTCCTCAGCAAAATTGGATGCCACAGGCCATTGGTGGTTGGTGGTATTGTCTGCCTATGACTTCAGCCTGAAGTACCGGCTGGGAAACAGGAACATTGATGCTGATGCTTTGTCCTGACGGGCACATGAAGGGCTGGACAGGCACGAAGAGTGGGAGAGCGTTCCTGATCCTGGGGGTGAAAGCTACGTGCCACTTTGCCATCACAGTGAAGGCAGACAGAACGCAAGGGCAGGATCGATCGGTTGATCAATTGGGAGCTTCTGATGAGGCCATTCCACAAGCTTACTGTAACCTGACTGCTCTGAAGACAAACCAGTTACCGGAGTTGAGTTCTGGGGGAGTGGCAGCTGCTCAGCGAGATGACCCGGGCGTCGGTACCATTTAGTTGGCAGTTGAAAAAGGAGACATGGCCCAAGAGGAGAAGACAAAACACACTGTGGTGTCTCTACTACTGAGAGAATGGCCCAGGTTGGAGTTGAGGAACCAGATCCTATACCTGGTCACATCGCCTCCGGACCGGCCTCTGTGTTCCCAGCGGGTTCTGCCTGAGAAGCATTGGAGGATTGTGTTGAAGTCACTTCACGATGAGTCTGGCCATTTGGGGGTTGACATGGCCTATGGATTGCTCAGAGATCGGTTTGACTGGCCCCCATTGAAGCTGGAGGTCGAAAAGCACAGCAAGTCGTGCATTCGATGTTTACAGAGGAAGATGCTGCCTATACTCCATTGTCCCACTTGCAGAGTGCAGGGCCCCTGGACCTGGTGTGTATGGATTTCCTGTCAATAGGGCCAGATGCCAGCACCATGGCAAACATCTTAGTCATCATGGATTTTACACCAGATATGCACAAGCTTTCCCTACCGAGGATCGGAGGGTGTCCACGGTGGCCAAAGTGTTTTGGGAGAAGTATTTCATTTATTATTGCAGACAGACATTGATAGGACGCAGAAGTGGGCTGAGAAGTGGCAGATGGAGTTCAACCCAGAGAAGTGTGGGGTGGTACACTTTGGAAGGACAAATTCCAAGGCAGTGTACAAAGTAAATGGCAGGATACTTGGTAGTGTGGAGGAGCAGAGGGATCTGGGGGTACATGTCCACAGATCCCTGAAAGTTGCCTCACAGGTAGATAGGGTAGTTAAGAAAGCTTATGGGGTGTTGACTTTCATAAGTCGAGGGATAGAGTTTAAGAGACGCGATGTAATGATGCAGCTCTATAAAACTCTGGTTAGGCCACACTTGGAGTACTGTGTCCAGTTCTGGTCGCCTCAGTATAGGAAGGATGTGGAAGCATTGGAAAGGGTACAGAGGAGATTTACCAGGATGCTGCCTGGTTTAGAGAGTATGGATTATGATCAGAGATTAAGGGAGCTAGGGCTTTACTTTGGAGAGACGGAGGATGAGCGGAGACATGATAGAGGTGTACAAGATATTAAGAGGAATAGACAGAGTGGACACCACTCAGGGCACCACTGCTCAGTACAAGAGGACATGGCTTTAAGGTAAGGGGAGGGAAGTTCAAGGGGGATATTAGAGGAAGGTTTTTCACTCAGAGAGTGGTTGGTGCGTGGAATGCACTGCCTGAGTCAGTGGTGGAGGCAGATACACTAGTGATATTTAAGAGACTACTAGGCAGGTATATGGAGGAATTTAAGGTGGGGGTGTTATATGTGAGGCAGGGTTTAAGGGTCGGCACAACATTGTGGGCCGAAGGGCCTGTACTGTGCTGTACTGTTCTATGTTCTATTATGGCCTCCCTAGGTGGATATATAATGACCAGGAACAGGACTTCGAGAGTAGGCTCAGACATGAGTTACTGAGCATGCTTGAGTGGAGAAGTCGAGGACTATGCCTTATTACCCAGTCTGAGAGGTTTGATTGGACCTTGCTAGACATGCTTGGAACATTGGAGATTAGCAAAAAGAACGAGTAGAGTCAATATATTGGACATCTGGTCCACTGCTACAACTGTACATGAAATGAAGCTACCGGGTACTCGCCATATAATCCGATGTATCGGCGCGAGGCAAGGTTGCCCATTGACCTTTGTTTTAGGACTGGTGAGGAAGATCTACCACTGAAGTCTTACCTGAAGTATGTGTCTGATATGAGAAGGGAGCTGAAAAAGGCTTTTGAATTAGCTGAGGTCGCACCTGCCGAGCAGAATCAAGGAAATAGGAGGAGGTATGATCAAAAGGTTAGGTTCTCCCAATCTGGGAGACCAAGTCCTCAAAGAACTTGGGGCTACCTGGGAAGCATAAATTGGCTGACCACTGGGCAGCTACACCCTGTGCAGTGGAGAATCAGATGCCAAGCATACTCTGGTGAAACCAGAGGATGGGAATGGGCCTGTCAAGATTCTCCATCAGAACCACCTTCTTCCTCTGGGCCAAGAGATGCTGGTTGATTGAGAGCCTGACCCGGACCCTACATTCGGTAAGCGGACTCTGCGGCAATGTAGAGAGACTGAAGGACAAGCAGCAGGAAAGATTAGACCGGCCCCCACCCCTGAATGGGATACAGACTCGGAAGATGAAGAAATGAGAGTGAGGTTTATGCTGCCTTTTGTGAACTCCCCACTACTTGGGACTCCCAACACTTCTCATGCTGAGGTAGGTGAAGGAAGGGGTCAATCTGTGGACAGACTGGGTTTCAGTTGGACTGCAAAGGGGTTGAAGCGGAGCTCAGTCAAGTGGCAGAGGGATCTGTGTTGCAGGAGGGCATGACTGATAGACCAGGGGAGGCCTCATCATGTAGACCAGAAGTATCCCAAGGAGTGTCTGAAACTGAAATAGTAGATGATGGAGCAAGGATGTCTCAAAGGACCAGGAGAACTCCAGATAGGCTGGCCTATGTAGCACCAGGGGAACAGAGTGCTATGGCTATTCCCTGGTGAGATATGTCACTACCATTTACAAATGGATTACAGGTGCGGACATCACAAAATTCCTTTGAAAGTGGTGGTATTAAGATGAGGTTATCTCAAGCAATTACGAGGTGGCCCACAGGGAAGAAGTCATCTCTCTGACACAGTGGTGTCAAGAAAACAAACTCTCCCTCAATGTTGCAAAAACAAAGGAGCTGGTTATGGATTATAGGTGGAATGGAGATGGGCTAACCCCTATTGACATCAATGGATCAGGGGTTGAGAGGGTGAACAACTTTAAGTTCCTCAGTATCAACATCACTGAGAACCTCACGTGGTCTGTACACACCAGCTGCGTGATGAAAAAGGCACAACAGCGCCTCTTTCAGCTCAGACAGTTGAGGAAGTTCAGTATGGGCCCCCAAATCCTAAGAGCTTTCTACCAGGCCACAATTGAGAGCATCCTGACTGGCTGCATCACTGCCTGGTATGGCACCTGTACCTCCCTTAATCACAGGACCCTGCAGAGAGTGGTGCACTCAGCCCGGCGTATCTGTGGATGTGAACTTCCCATGATTCAGGACATTTACAAGGACAGGTGTGTAAAAAGTGCCTGTAGGATCATTGGGAACCTAAGTCATCCCAACCACAATCTATCCCAGCTGCTACCATCCGGGATGCGGTACCGCAGCATAAAATCCAGGACCAACAGGCTCTGGGACAGTTTCTTCCACCAGGCCATCAGACTGATGAACTTATGCTGATTTGAGTGTACTCCATATTACACTGACTGTACCATGTATTATATATTATTATAAATTACTATAATTTTTACTATGATACTAATGATTTTTACTCCTCATGTATGTGAAGGATGTAAGAAATAAAGTCAATTCAATGCAATTCAATTCAATTATTTCAAGTTCATGAGGACATGACTATTTCAGAATTTCAGGACATGACTGGTGGGGAGAGAGTGGAATGACCTGGTTCATATTTTTTTACGGTTATGCTGTTCTGTATTCCATTTTGTGCTGTTCAGTGCGAGATGCTTGTTTTTAGCTTATGCTTGGTTACTGTCGAAGACCGTGATGAGGAGAAATGTGTGCCATCCAATTAGGATGGTAGGATTGAAGCGGAGGTTTATCTGGTGAGGGTCATTGAGGTTGGGCTTGGGTTTTTTTTGGGTTTGAGAGAGATGAAGAGAGAAGACCCCAGAGAGAAGAGGTTGTAGAAACATAGAGAACCTACAGCACAATACAGGCCCTTGCTGAGCATGTGTTTTCTTTAGAAATTACCTAGCGTTACCCATAGCCCTCTATTTTTCTGAGCTCCATGTACCTATCCAGGAGTCCCGTAAAAGACCCTATCGTATCCACCTCCATCACCATCGTCGGCAGCCCATTCCACGCACTCACCTCTCTCTGCGTAAAAAACTTACCCTTGACATCTCCTCTGTACCTACTTCCAAGCACCTTAAAACTGTGCCCTCTCATGTTAGCCATTTCAGCCTGGGAAAAAGCCTCTGACTACTTTACTTTATTGTCACTAAACAATTGATACTAGAGTGTACAATCATCACAGTGATATTTGTTTCTGCGCTTCACGCTCCCTGACTATCCACACGATCAAAGCCTCTCATTACCTTATACACCTCTATCAGGTCTCCTCTCATCCTTCGTCGCTCCAAGGAGAAAAGGCAGAGTTCACTCAACCTATTTTTGTAAGGCATGCTTACCAATCCAGGCAACATCCTTATAAGCAACACATACAAAATGCTGGTGGAACGCAGCAGGCCAGGCAGCATCTATAGGAAGAAGTACAATCGACGTTTTGGGCCAAGACCCATCGTCAGTACACATATAGATGCTGCCTGGCCTGCTGCTTTCCACCAGCATTTTGTGTGTGTTGCTTGAATTTCCAGCATCTGCGGATTTCCTCGTGTTAACATCCATACAAAACTCCGTTGCAAACTTTCTATAGTTTCCACATCCTTCCTGTAGTGAGGTGACCAGAACAGAGCATAGTACTCCAAGTGGGGCCTGACCAGGGTTCTATATAGCTGTAACATTACCTCTCGGCTCTTAAACTCAATGCCACGGTTAATGAAGGCCAATGCACCGTGTGCCTTCTTAACCACGGAGTCAACCTGCGCAGCAGCTTTGAGTGTCCTACGGGCTTGGACTCCAAGATCCCTCTGATCCTCCACACTGCCAAGAGTTTTACCATTAATACTATATTCTGCCATCATATTTGACCTACCAAAATGAACCATCTCATACTTATCTGGGTTGAACTCCATCTGCCACTTCTCAGCCCAGTTTTGCATCCTATCGTTGTCCTGCTATAACCTTTAACAGCCCTCCACACTATCCACAACACTCCATTTTGACAAAAAATTGTCACCAGCAAATTTACTAACCCATCCCTCCACTTCCTCATCCAGGTCATTTATAAAAATCATAAAGAGTAAGGGTCCCAGAACAGATCCATGAGGCACACCACTGGTGACTGACCTCCATTCAGAATATGACCCGTCTACAACCACTCTTTGCCTTCTGTGGACAAGCCAGTTCTGGATTCACAAAGCAATGTCCCCTTGGATCCCACGCCTCCTTACTTTCTCAATAAGCCTTGCATGGGGTACCTTATCAAATGCCTTACTGAAATCCATATACACTACATCTACTGCTCTTCCTTCATCAATGTATTTAGTCACATCCTCAAAAAATTCAGTCAGGCTTCTAAGGCATAACATGCATTTGACAAAGTCATGCTGACTAATCCTAATCATATCATGCCTCTCTAAATGTTCATAAATTCTGCCTCTCAGGATCTTCTCCATCAACTTACCAACCACTGAAATAAAAATCACTGGTCTATAATTTCCTCGGCTATCTCTACTTTCTTTCTTGAATAAGAGAACAACATCTGCAACCCTCCAATCCTCTGGAACCTCTCCCATCCCCATTGATAATGCAAAGATCATTGCCAGAGGCTCAACAATCTCCTCCCTGCCTCCCACAGTAGCCTGGGGTACATCTCATCCAGTCTTGGAGACTTATCCAACTTGATGTTTTCCAAAAGCTCCAGCACATCCTCTTTATCTATATGCTCCAACTTTTCAGTCCACTGTAAGTCATCTCTACAATCGCCCAGATCCTTTCCCGTAGTGAAAGCTGAAGCAAGGTATTCATTAGGTACCTCTGCTATCTCCTCCGGTTCCAAACACATTTTTCCACTGTCACAATTGATCGGTCCTATTCTCTTCGTAGGATTCGACCCGGAGTGGGACAGTGATCCAACTTGTGCACATTAGACTGTTTCATTGAAATGGGCCCTTTTCTTTTTTGTTCTTTTCCTTACTAACCCTTTAGTCAAATTAATAATTATAAAGATCTTTTAATTGTTTGCCGAGTATTGTCTGTTATTTCATGACACTCATTTGTAACAGAATAGCAAATTACACAGCGTCCACACAAACAGGGGGTTTGGTGTGGGAGACCCCCTCAATCTCACAAGTTTGGTGTGGCTGGAAGTGGTCTTCCCTAGACTTATGCAGCTGAGGAAACAAGGGTATTTCATGTAGATGTGCTCAATCGTGAGGAGGGCTTGACCTTTGATGGACTAGAATGCATACAATACCTTTTGGACGATTTTTCGTTTAAGAGCATTAATTTTTCTATACCAGGCCCTGATGCAATCAGTCAATATACTTTCCAGCACAGACATAATCAGCGATGAGGGCATGACACAACAAGTGAATAGTGGGACAATAACCCTCAGGAGGTCCACAGCAATTTGAAGTTTCAGAACAAATAACACAACACAGTCCTTGAGCTTAGTGACTGTAAATATCATCTGTTCCTTGGCCCAATGTTATCAGATTTGTATTGGCAGCTCTCAAAATGTCAGTATTCTGAGACTAAATACCAATCTTCTGGAAAATACTTCATTAAACAATAAAAACATAAGATATAGAACTAGAGTTGGGCCATTTGGCTCATCGAGTCTGTTCCACCATTTCAGCATGGCTGGTCCAATTTTCCTCTCAGCCCCAATGTCTTGGCTTCTTCCCATGTCCTTTCATGCCCTGACCAATCAAGAATCTATCAACATCTGTCTTAAATATACATAAAGACTTGGCCTCCAGAGTTGCCTGTGGCAAAGAATTCCACAGATTCACGACTCTCTGACTAAAGAAATTCCCCCTCATCTCCGCTCTAAAAGGACACCCCTTAAACCTTAGGCTGTGTCCTCTGGTCTTAGACTCTCCCACCATGGGGAACATATTCTCTACATTCTCTCTATCAAGACCTTTCAGCATTCGATAAGCGTCAATGAGGTCACCCCTCATTCTTCTGAATTCTAGTGAATACAAGCCAGAGCCATCAAACACTCTTCATATGATAAGCTATTTAATCCTGGAATCACGTCTGTGAACCCATTTGAACCATCTCCACTTCCAGCCCATCCTTTCCAAAGTAAGGGGCCTAAAACTGCTCATAATACTCCAAGCAAGGCTTTGCTAGTGCACTCTATCCTCGTTATATGCGTCTTCAGACAATGTGGCTTCACAGTTATGCGAGGAGCTTATTTCTACCAACGTCTCCTTGTATGCGCCTATAACTCACAGTTATGCGAGGAGCACTGCTTTCCCGCCAGTACAAGTCACGTGCGCACGCCTCACAGTCTCACTGTTGGGATGAGGAGCACCGCTTTCCTGCCAACACAAGTCAGGTGCGTGCGCCTCACCATCTCACTCCTGCCAGTCTCACTTTGGTTTTGGAAAGGTGTGGATGTGCAATCTTGTGCTCTTAAACTTTCGAGTTTTTACCTACAGTGCAGTGATTTTGTGCTTGAAATATTTAACTAAGCCTCCTAAGAGTCCGTTGTCAATTCTTGGGCCATCGGCCAAGCGACAGAGAATCGTTTTAACACTTGAAAAAAAGTTATAAGTTATAAACAGGGCAGCATTTGGTGAAGGTAACACAGCTCTGGGACGCTACTGCTGGGAACAGGATCTTGCCTTTAAAGTTCTTTTGTTGCTTGACAATGTGCCAGCCCATCCTAAACATTTGGACAGCATTCATCTTAACATAACAGTGTGTTTCCTGCTGCCTAACACAACGTCGCTGATTCAACCACTCGACCAAGATGTGATCCATATTCAAGGCGTATTTTTTATGGCGAACTATCTCTCAGATGCTGCAAGCAACAGACAATTTTGAAAATCCTGGGAGCTTACCAACAGTGAGGGAATGGTGGAAGTAGGAACACTTGGAGCAAATGGCGATGGACATAGACCCAAGTTTGGAACGGAATCAGCATTTCAGTCATTCCCTGCAGTCAACCCTTCTTCCCTACACGCAAATTTATGCTGAAAAACAAAATGCTGCCAAGCAAACAATCCTCACCACTTTCTTCAAATTGGTGTCATCTCCTGCTGCCGGCAGTTCTGAGAGTTCAGTGAGTCTTCCTTCACATCTTGCTGTGCTCGATATGATCCCAACACCACAACAACCACTCCTCTCCCAGAGTGAACACACCTGCCACTGTTGGTGAGTACTGTACACCCTAGTATGCTAACTTTCTATGATTTACTATGTTGAATATTACCTTAAATTGATGAAATATAATACGAATGTTGCCTTGTGGTACTGCCTTTGTGTCATATTGGTATGAAAATGTGAATAAGTTACAGATAAAGCATATCTAGTAAGCCCTCTGGAACGCATCCCTATTTTCTCCATTTAAATAATTATTCACATTATGTGTTTTCATACTATGCGTCGACTGCGAGGAACGTATCCCCCACATATAATGAGGATAGGGTGTGCTTTATAAAGTCTCAATATTACATCCTTGCTTTTATATTCTCATCCTCTTGAAATGAATACTAACATTGCATTTGATTTCATCACTACAGACTCAACCTTCAATTTAGCCTTTAGAGAATCCTGCACAAGGACTCCCAAGTCCTTTTGCGCCTTAGATTTTTGCATTTTTTATTCTTTTCATTTCTTCTACCGAAGTGCAGGAACATTCACTTCCTGACACTGTATTCCAAACAGCCATTTTGTCGCCCATTCTCCTAATCTAAGTCCTTCTGTAGTCACTCTACCTCCTCAAAAGTACCTGCCCCTCCACCTACTTTCATATCATTTGTGAACTTTGCAACAAAGCCATTAATTCCATCATTCAAATATTTTTTGTCTAACATAAAAAGAAGCAGTCA